>NW_027187398.1:2666996-2843193 GCF_028583685.1 Petaurus breviceps papuanus | reverse complement strand
ACACACACACACACACACACACACACACACACACACACACACACACAGAAACTAGCTGTATAACCTTGGGCAAGTTACTTAACCCCAATTACCCTCCAAAAGGCAAAAAAAAAAAACCTACAGAAACTGTTAAATCAGAATGAATAAGTGGAGAAGTCACTTTTCAGGCAGATATTGTTGGAAATATTTGTCCTCAAGTCAGAAATATCAGCCGTGAGTAAAAAGGATGATGTTGGACTTGTGAATTTACTCTTATGAGATAGAGTTGGCCATGAAATAGAATGTTCTTTGTCATTTCTGTTATCCTTGACTCCCATGAAACTCTGCGGGGCAATTACCGGTGACCACAATACTACCTACCAATGAATGCAAAGCTGACCATGTGCCAGTTGCTTTGTTGCATGACCACAGCTGTTCTTGACTAGAGCAGATGTTTCTCCTTTGGGGCCTAACCAGTAAAACTTTATGGAGCAGTTCAACATCAAGAACTCCAGGCTCTTTACCTGAGGAGTGGTGCATTATCTTAGATATGTTGGACAATAAGGTCCGTTTTCTCATAGTCTTCACTATGAGGTATCTTCTTTGCATCCCATAGATTACCTGTTTCACATCTCAGCATTTGGAAACAGAAGTACACTTTAATCTGAGTTCATAATTCTCCCATTTGATTTTCCCAAGGAAAATGGTATTGGAAGATTAATCATGCTTTGTTCCTAATTGCAATGTGCTATCCTCACATTTCAGAAGAGAAAAGAATGTCACTTTGTAATGCCCATTTTTCTACCAGGTGATGGTTAGCAAGGGGAAAAACAGCTTACACTTCCAAAGTTTAGTTAGGATGTTGAATTTTTTCTAAACATCTTTGGTCCAGAAATATTAAGGTGGAATTCTCTTCTGAATTAGCTTTTTCTTCTGAGTATAAGTTGAAAACTCTCCTCTAGAAAGTCTACTGAGGTCATTCTCCCAATCCCAGAACCTTGTCCTCAACCAAAAATATACTAAATTTGAGGATGATTGAGAGGCAGTACAGTGTGGTAAAAAAAAAGTATTGTGAACTTGACATCAGGAAAGCCAGGCTTTAACTCTTGTTTCCCATATTTGCTAGCTGTGGGACTATAGGCATTTAATCTCTAACAAGCCTCAGTTTCCTCACTTGTAAAATAGTAATGATATACTTGTAGTAAATACTAAGTAGGGTTGTTGTGAGGCTTCAATGAGACAATGTTATGTATTGCATTTCACAAAGATTAAAGTGTCATATAAATTCAGCTATGATGATATATATATATATATATAATTCAGATGATGATAATGACAATAATGGTGGTGATGACGATGTATTATATCCTACTCAACTCAGTAATCACACATTATTTGGATTCTATATAGAATATTTAGGTTAATCTTAATTATCCCAATATGGATCTAACCCCTATCATAGAACAGCATAGATACCTCTATGGAACCTCAGATCTACTTACCCAGTGGGATAGTGGGATATCCAGACAAGAACCATAAATCATGTATCAAAGTATTTAATTGAGACAAATTTACAAACTGAGTAATGAGGAAAAGCCAAGGATTGAAAATATTTCTGTCACCTGTTACAAATAAATACAGTGGGGGGGGGGGGTGAGGGGGGAGGGGGCCAGGTAGCACAGCGAGTAAGAGCACCGGCCCCAGAGTTTGGATGACCTGGGATTGGATCCAGGCTCAGACACTTAGTACCCACCCAGAAACACCTGGCCCTGTAACCTTGAGCAAGTTACTTAACCCCAATTGCTTAGGGGCAGCCAGGTGGCTCAGGGAGTAAGAGCACCGGCCCCAGTGTCAGGATGACCAGGGGATCAAATCCGGGCTCAGATACTTAGCACCCACCCCAAAATAACTGGCCATGTAACCTTGAGCAAATTACTTAACCCCAATTGCTTTAAAAAAAAAACCAAACAAACAAAAATACAGTTTCCTATAGATTCATACACTGGTGGGAAAGGGTTTATTGTTGCAAGTAGAAAACTTCCTGTCTTAGCATCATGTCTCCATATCTTTTTCTACTCCTGGCAATTGATATGAGAGTTTGCAGAAGCCAGCAGTGTAGACATTTGCTTTAGCTTGCTTCATGGAGTTAACAGGATTTTGCTGGGGTTTAGAGTCACCATAGCATTCTCTTTTGTCCTCTCACTCATGCCAGCTGTGGCCCCTAGCTCATTACTTTCTCTTATGCTGACACACCCTTGTTCTGTTCTTTCTGTTTTCTAAACCCCTCTGGCTCTCAGACTCTTGTCTCGAAGAGAGTCCATGCCTAAGACCACAAGCACCCTGCTGCCGGAGAGAGTCTGATGGGAATTGAAAGTCTATGAATTCCTCTGAATGAGGCCTCTGGACCCATGAATCAAAGGAAATTAAGTTCAGAGAACTTCTCCCCTCAGCTGTCCCTACTCTGCTTGTTATTGTTGTTATGTCTGCTTCCTTTCAGCTAGATTACAATCATTTTCCCTTTGTCTCTGCTTCCCAATCCATCACGAGAACATAGATGTTGTTGGTGTTCCTCTTTTTAAATAGAAACCTACAGGGTTCAGACTCCCCTAGAGAAGGGAGGGCCTACCGAGGTAACAGGTTTTATAAAGATAGTGGTGAATCATAGGATTTAGGTCTGAGGAAAACCTTAGCTATGACCTAGTACAACACTTCCATTTTTTACAGATGAAGAAACTGAGGCTTAGAAAGGCTAAGAAACTTGTCCAAAGTCACCCAGATACTACATAGCAAACTTAGATCTGACTCGTAACCAGTGGTCTTTCTACAACGGATCTAATATGGGAACCTAATGACTGGTCAGTGGCTTAAGTACCTGAGTGCTCTTTCTAATAGGATGACATCATGGACATTTATCCAGATTTATCCAGCCTTCTATGTGATAGACCCCGATTGCTTCACCTGTGAAGACTCCAAATTTGTACCCCATTTAATTGTCTCCTGATTTGTAAAGATCTGCACAACACATTTTTAAAGGGTTGTCTTAGAAGAAAATGGCTTATTAGTGATATTCCATTTTGTTATTATCTGGATTACCTTCCTCAACAGAATAGATTGAAATGAGATCACTAAAGTGATATATACATAGAATATCCTTTTTTTTTAAAGTTGATTTGACCCTAAGGCATGCGTTTAGCTTAGGGCTCCACATGTCAGTGCCCCAAAATTGAGTCCTCTATGAATTAGGATGAGAAAAATTAGCCTGAATCCCCTACAGGCTCAGCTGCTAGTACAAAAGGTCAGGGAATACACCCAATAACTACATGTCACTAAAATTTTAAAGGGGAAAATTTCAGTAGCAAAAAGGCATGCTGTGGGTCTTCATGTAGGAATGTCTTCCAAAGATAAAATTTTATGAAAAGTTTTGGATAGGAAGTTTTGCCTAGTTACTTAAAGAATATTGTCTTAATTTCAGAGTTCTCTAAATGTACCCCATAAAAAGTTATTTTGAAGAAGTGGTTGTGAAACATTGGAGTTTCTACTGCTAGTGTTATGTCACTAACCTGCCTCTGGTCCTAGGAAGTAAATATGTTTAATGAATGACATTTTTAGGGCAATCATCACCCTCCCCCTAACAAAAAAGAATCTTTTTTTGCCCAGAACTAGAGATTTTGTGTCTTTTGGATCCTATCATGGAACTGGTAGTGTGAAGATGAGATAAAGGCTTTTGAAAAATAGATTTCATGTGGAAAATATGGCTACTACCCAAAGATACCAAGCTGCTACACTCTATCCCAAATGTGAACTAGGCAGAGTTGCCCAGAGAGTGCCCTTCCAAATGACAGTCACAGGTGTAGGATTCAAAGAAAGCTTATAAAACCACTACTCAGGTTTGCATTAGAAAATCCCAGGACACAAGAGTATTTTCCTTGAGTGTGGGCAAGGCTTCAGTGAAGTCTGCATCCTCGAGCTGATGGAAAATTTTTGCTTCCTGATCGTCTTACTAAGTTCAAATAATGTATGACCCCAGTTTTCCCAGTCCATTTATCTTTCCTATTACATGTATAGTGTGAAAACCTATTAAACTGTGAGGATAGTGGGTAAAGTTGGAGAAATATAGCTGAGGGAAATCCTGTTTTAAAATGCAAGCCCTGATTATTCTAAAGACAAAAAGGATGTGTACATAACAACTCACTGTGTGAATTCTGATACCCCAAAAGAAACTTGCTGTGGGATATTTTCTAAATGCATAGTAGGGGTAGAGTTGAAGAAGTAGCTGCTCTTCATGAAAAATTTCATCGAAAACTCTAGTTTTAACTGAAGATAGTTCTGCATTGTATCAAGCTGTAATGTCCAGCAAGACATGAAAGTATTAGGGAGGTGCCAGAGACATCACAGGAAACAGCTTAATTAATGACTGGGGTAAGAAAAATAATTGTCTCTAAGAAGAAACCGAAATTCAAAGAACAGTGCCTCCCACTTTGTAAGACTGAAAGTGTATAAGGATATCTCACCAAACATCATGAATTAGCTCCATGTGATACACATTAGGTGAAACAGTAATACAAGGGGCAACTAGTTCTATTGTAGGAAGCTATGTTCCTGGGTGGCCAAAATTTGAGCTAATAAAGCCTAAAATAGATCATCCCAAAGACTGGAGGTTATAAAATCTTTATAAGGGCGATAGGGAAGCAACATTGTGTTCTGAAAAGAGCACTAGAATTGGAGTCAGTAATCTGGGTCCAAATCCCCCGTCCGTTGTTTGCTATATTTGTGCCTCTGGGTCAGTTTCCTTATCTATAAAATGAGGAGACTGGGCTGGATGACCTAAAGTCCCTTTTAGCTCTAAATCCAATGATTCTACCAATTCTCCTTTACCCTGCCCCCTTCCAGAACAGGCAGATTCTCACCTCTACCATGGGGCAAGGGCACAAGGGAAGACAAACCCATGTATATACCCAGATACACTACGTACCTCAGGTTCCTCTACTGGGGGTCCATTAGGACTCTACCAGATCCCCTTGTAATATCTTTATATCCTCACAACTTTGTTCTTTTCCCCATACCCTCCTCCTCAGTCCCTGAAAGGGGAAGATAACAATTTTATTAAGTTCTTGTCACACAGAAATTAAAGAGGCTGTGCAAGGCAGGAGGAAAAGGAGAATAGGAAAAAGTATTAACCAGGCACTACCCTCTTATTAACAGTATGGTGCAGTGGAGAAGACCATTCAGAATGGAGTGACTTAGCTTCAAGGCTCTTTTTGATAACTAATTACATAAATTGCCTTGCACAAAACACTTAACCGTTATGAACCTCCGTTTCCTAATTTATCAAAAGCACTAAAATAATACTTGTGCTACCTATCTCACAGAGTAGTGTGATGCTTTGTAAACCATAATTTTTTTTTAATATAAGCTATTATTCCCTGCTCTATACTGATTGACCTAAGAATTAAAGGCTCCAAAGTCCATTCCCCACCAGGAATTTTCAATTCGAGGGGCCAGTCTTATATAGGATTTCTGTCATAGGAAGTTCTGTTAGGATGTAGGGATGAGGGTAGAGGGGATGAGTTACAACATATTAAAGACACTATTGCAAAATGACATTGGTCATGATAACACATGTGAAGTATGCCTGACTTTTTTTTTTTCTAATCACACACCACCAGTATTTCACTGACATTGCTGTAGAAGTGAATATGGAAGACATTCTTTGTTTTTTGTTGGTTTGGGGGGGGGGCTCTTTTGGGAGGGGGGAGGAAGGGCAATTGGGGTTAAGTGACTTGCCCAAGGTCACACAGCTAGTAAGTGTTAAGTGTCTGCAGCTGGATTTGAACTCAGTGCTCTATTCACTGTACCACCTAACTGCCCCCAGGAAGACATTCTTTGACTAAACAGAAGTTTTCCTATAATGGGGAGCTACTTCTGTGTCTTGTCCTTTGTGATGCCAGATGTCAGTGGGAGCAATAAACAGGTGAAATCAATGGACCACTTTGTGACCCAGTCAATCACCATATGGACGCTAATGTTTCCTTACTGTTTGTGAATCGTATATTAACATAACTTCCCTCCAGCACTACTTTTCTATACCAGTGAAAAATATTTCAAAGCTACAGCTCAGGTACCACTTCCTAGAAGAGTTGAGTGAGCTAGGTGACCCAGTAGATAGAACATTCGATCTATTTGAACTCCTGGAATCAGAAGTTCTAGCTGTAGATGCTTATTAGCTGTGCAACCCTGGGCAAATCACTCAACCTCTGACTAATTCAGTTTCTTCAGCTGTAAAATGGGGGTAATAATAGCACCTACTTCCAAGGGTTGTCATGAGAATCCAGTGAGATATTTGTAAAGGGTTTAATACCATGCCTCACACTGTAGTGCATTTACTATATGTGTATACTCACATAGAGTAAGTGCTATATGAGTCCTTTCTTGATCCCACAATATTTATATTGTTCCCTCCCCCTAGAAAATTACTTGCTATAACTTTGTTCATACTTACCTGTGTGAGTAGGGTACCATTGAAGAAGCATTGATTCTAGAGTCAGAGAACCTGGATTCAAATCCTACCTCTGACATTTACTACCTCTGTGATCTTGTACAAGCCCTCTAACTTATATTGACTTCAGTTTCTTCATCTGTAAAAATGAAAATGTTAGGGTCAGGTTCATTCCAGCTCTGTGATCCTATATCATATCTCCCTATTTGAATATAAGCTTTTTAAAGGAGAGAACTATTTCTTTTTTTTTGTATTTGTATGTCCTGTCACAGTGCCTGGCATATAGTAGGAGCTTGTTGGATGAATTGAACTTGACTGCCTTTAACAGTGGTCTCCAAAGTGGGGACCATAGCCCAAGCTCAAGAAATGTGTAATCGAAGAATTGGAGAGAGGGAAGATGGGTCAAGATTGTGGACTTGTTTCCAACACAGACTTGCTTCTCCCTTCATCCATTCTACCTCTGCTCTACCTCACTATTCCCCTCGTTACCACTGACCTGTGACTGCACCCAACTTGACTTCTCAGAATGGTTGTAACCTGAAACCCATACACTCACAGTAACTCTGAAGACAAAATTCCCCAGCCTCCTCCCTCTGTCTCTCAGGTCACCCCTTGGCTGCCTCCAACCAGTGGACAGGCTCCCCACTCTGGGGCTCTGTGCTAAAGAATGAGAAGCACAGAATGAGCAGACAGGTGTGACGTACATCAAAACCTATTCTTCTGAAATTAACTGTTCCTATTCAGTATGCCACCATCCTTCCAAGCCAACCAGATTCCCAGCCTCTCTGTTGTCTTTTTATTCATCACTCTACTGAAATGATTCTCTTTGAAGTCACAAAGTCATAGAGGCTGGAGAACTAGACCAGGGAACTCCCTTTACTAATGTAGGTTATGGACTTCTCTATACCTGAAAGTCAGTGTTTCCCAGAGCACGTAAAAAGATTGAGTTATCCAGGATCACACAGCGAATATGTGTCAGAAATGGCACTTGAACCCAGGTTGTCCTGGATTTGAATCTGCTTCTTTAACCGCTATGCCATGCTGCCCTTCACAGTTACCAATGAGCTCTTAATTGCCTCATCTGATGGGCATTTCTCAATCCTCATCCATGTTGACCTCTACAGCATTTGACATTGTTCACAACTTCTTTTGCTGGACACTTACTCTCTCTGAGTTGCTAAAAACCATGTAAATGTGTTGCTTACAAAAACTCTTTTATGTGGATTTTAGAAACTTGAAAACAGAAATTGCTAACCTGTTAAAAAAAAATCTTCCAAATGAAGAGAGTCAGTGGGCTTTGAACTGAACTTGTTACAAATGTAAAAATTCAGCATTTTTGAATTCTGCAAGAAGCATTGAGTGACATGAGGGAAGATAGAAATTTATTAGCTGAATTATAGCAGTAAGTTTTTTATAATTTGTGGGTGGGATTGAAAAAAATATTACTGTCATGATTTAGTAAGCATAACCAATGATGTACTTCTTCCATTTGGATAGACCTTTTTGGGGGAGGTATTTTATCAAGATAGCCTTTCTAATCAAATAGTAAATTACATTGAACTTAGACCCAGATCTGTATCACAGTGTTAAACTGAGATCATCAAAATTGATGAAAGACATTCAATAATCTTGATGTCACTAAAAGTAGCATTATTAATAGCAAATAGGCTCTCTACCTTTAATAAATAAAATATTCTCAGAAAATATTATTTCATCTTCATCTTATATTTTTTTCTAAGTTTTATAATGTACATAGAAGCTGAACCTGTGATTTCTTTGATACAAAAACCTCCCTAGGTGAGGAAACCTTTCCTACTAATGCAAATGTAGTCTGGCATCTTCCCCCAAACTCAGACTTAGAGAGATGCCTAGAGCACTGAAAAGCTAAGTGCCATGTAATTTACAAATAGAAAAAAATATTAAGAGTATATGCTCACCGTGTAAACTTGAGCAAGTTACTTAACCCCGATTGCTTAAAAAAAAAGAGTATATGCTCAAATAAATTTTATCAATAGGATTACAGTATCAAAAAAGTTTGGAGAGCATCAGATTGCTTCCCTTTTGGCACTGGCCCAGGGAGAACCAGTATTATGTGCCATTTGCAGAGATAAAATGCAGAAATAGGAGTAGTTCCTCAGTCTATAGTTGCTATGCTCACTACCTTGTCATTCTAAAGGCTGGCTTAATCTGTTGGGTGAGATAATCCAACCCCACTGCTAGCACAAGACCCAATGCTAATGAATTTGCTAAACGGGACCTGAATCCTGGAGTGTCTAAGACTGCTCTCTGGAACCTTTGGGATGATATATCTACAATTGAAAAAAAGTAGCAAGAACCTCAGGTTTCCTGAGGTCATCCAGCCCTACTTTAAAAAAAAAAAAAAGCTTTACTGCCAAGTTCTCAGTCCCATTGGGTTGTCAGACAAAGCCGCCCACTCCATCTTTGTTTATAGAACTCATTTTCAGAAACAAGTGTTTTATAGTGAGGTGAAGGTTGTAAAGAAACTGTTTATAATGAAGACCCTGAGCCTGGGAGCCTTATATCAGGCATGATCTGAAGGAGCCTTATAAGGGTGGCATTTTAAGAGAAAGGAGAGAAGAATAAGAGGGGGAGAAGAAACTAATAAAAATAGCTGAGATCACTCAACAGTTATCACGAAACAGATACTGCAGGTTTATAACAGCAAGTCTTAAAAGTATACGTGGTCTTAAAAGGCAATTAAAACGTATGCTCCAAAACTATAAAACATTTTCTTTTCATCTGCAACGTTGAGGGCAGATTACAACACATTATTAACGTTTTGTTTAGAGTTCAGTTTCTGATGGCTTCCAAATGCAGTCTGGGTAGATTAACCAGAAGGAGGCCAGTTCCCTTTTTAAGAGCGCTTGTAAAGGAAAGCAATGTGGTAAGATTGTTATGAAAAGCGAGTGTATTTAGGAAATAGCACTTAGCAGGGTCTCTCTGAATGGCTGCCAGGTCAGGAAACTGAAGTGCAAGGCTTGGCCCGAATTCAGCCCCCCCAGTCCCAGCTCCTTGACCACACAGTACGTCAGGAACATGTCACAAGTCAGCCTGAAGGCTGGAGCCCCGCCCACCGACCAGCTTGGCACAGCCGTTTTCACATAACCCAGGGCTCCAGAGGGCTGGAGGCAGGCATTCTGGGGCCACGGGAACATGTGAATTTTTTAAAATAGAAATGAAGAACTAAAAAAAATAATAAAATAAAAAGCCTGGGAATCAAACATTTGTGGAGTCCATTTGCCTTGGTAGAAATTTAGAAAATAAAAGCCAAAAGAGTCTTAAAAACCGTACAGTTCCACTAGTTTAGTGTAGAGGTAGAGCTCCAGAAGACCTGAGGTCAAATCCCACCTCAGATGCTTACTAACTGTGTAACTTTGGGCAAGACACCTCTCCCCATCCCAGGCCTCACTGGTATAATGAGGGGATTGTGTGGTAACCTCTAAAGGTTCCTTCCAGTTCTCAGTCTATAATCCTGTGAACCCCCTTGTTTTAGAGAGGAGGACGATGAGACCCAAAGAAGATTGTTTAAGGTCATAAGGAGAATTAGGGATGGAGCTGGGATTAACACTTCTATCCCCATCCAATACTCTTTCTGTTTTTTTCCATGAGCTTCTTCCTACTAGACCTTCTCCCTCTCAGGCAGCCCAATTGTGGCCTTTATTGGGGGCATTCCCTGCAGTGTGGAAACCAGACAGAAATGAAGTCCCTGAATTTGCTGATTCTAGAACAACTTAGATTTCTTTGCTACATTGGAGCCTTTCTGAAGTTTATCCCTAAAATAGAGAATGATAGCATTAGGCTGGTGAGACTGGCTAATTGTGTCAGACCAAGCATCGAAGGAAGATTAGAAGACTGGAAGGGATGAGTCACCCAAACCTTTAGCTAGCACTGCCATAGAACCCCACCATCAGATTCCTTCAGAAAAAAATAACCTTCTTGCATATATGACTTGATCATTCAGAAATAGGTAGGGAAAATTTTTCTTGTGTGCCAGATTTGGCATGGCACTCTTTAAAACCCCACTGGGGGGGGGGGGCGGGGCCTGAGTGTCCCCAGCCAGCATACCAATGGCCCTGGAGAAAAATCTCGAGAGAGCCAGTCTCCCCTCTCTTAGGTATTGGAGAGTACTTATCCCATAAAAATTTAGTGTTTTTACTTAAAGACCGTCTGTGGAGGGAAACCGGAGAGATTTAACCCTATCGTGTTGCTGCCCCATAACCCAAAACAATGCCCTTTGAAGCCTCCCACAGTACTTCCACTCTGTACCAGACCGACTTAACTTTTTTTTTTATGGCATTTCAAGTTGCTTGAGGTCACATGACTAGTATGTATCTCTGCTTAATGTAAATAAATGTTAGTTTAGGCTATATGGGTTAGTGTTAGTTTAGGAAAGTTTTTTCTTAGTCAGTGTCTCCATTTTTCTCTTGTTTGAGGTCTTTATCTCCCTTTCCCCTGTGGCAGATCCATTTTCTTGTCTTTCTGACATGTTTGATCAAATAATCTCTAAGATTAGGATTTTTTTTTTTACTATACTGCTTTAACTAACAGGTAAGTACAGTATTTTGTTGCTGGAGAAGTCTTTCATGTTTTTTTTTAATCCATTCTTTACCAGCAGAAATCAAATCCCCAGCCAGAATAGGTCATTGAAAACACTTTTTTATTTCTCCCATTTTACAGTTATGAATTCTGATATTTTCTGGTTCCATTGAAACCAGCAACAGTCACTCAAGTCCCAACATTCTGCTTTCCTTTTTTCCAGTACCTTCCTATTTTGAAGGGGTCACTAGTTTCAGTCATCTAATAAGTTATAAAGACATCATCACAAATTTCCAAAAAACTTGGATTTGTCTTAGAAAGAAAGCCTGATGTCTTATTGATATTTAAAGTCTAGAGCCAAGAACAGTTGGGACACATATTCCTATTTCCATCTCCACCTCTATGTCTGATAGAAGGATCTGATTTTTTCCCTCAATGATACTCTTTATCATCAGAAATTTAATCTTAATTGGGCAGACAGCAGAGCTAAAGCTGAATAGTCAAGGTCTGCCTGCAGGTCCCCTGGCAAATCAAACACAGAACCTGGATAATGTTCCAGAGTTTCTCCTAAACCTTCAGGGAGACCACTAGATCCCACCTTCTTTAGTTTCTGAATTCATCTTTGGCCTCCAAAGTTTGGTGCTCCTTTAGTTTAGACCCTCTCTGCTTCATTTTTCATGGGCACACTAAACTTGGAAAACATCAGGTGAACCTTTGTCAAAATGCTGCTGCTCAGAGGCTTGCAGAATATTCCCAGAATCCATGAGTCTTACGACTGTCCTTCCCTGTCACAGGGGTGGCCGCACATCCTAGCCCTCATAGTGTAGACGTGAGTGCTGTAATCCAAGAGGAGCAGGGATTCTATGTCCCTCTGATATGTTTGGCCCAAGTGTTATAGCTAGATTGAGTGAGACAGTATTCACCAGAGAACTCCCTGTTCTTCCATGCACTCTTTCACTTAAGGTACCGATAAGTACACTGTGTTCAGTACTTGGGAACTAAGAGTCGCTGAAGGTAGCTGCTAATGGGAAGGGTCTTTTTGTGGCCTTTCTCTGAGCAGTTCAGAGTAGGAGCCTGCCTTCCAAACATTCAGTAACCAGCACCTAATAAACATACAAATGGGGAGGCTGTGCCATAATAACAAAGTTGGAAGCCTGATTTTGTCTCCCTGCCAAGACTTTTGATATTGATTTGGTCCTTCACTTGGGTGATGAGAAATGACCCACTTTGACCCTCTCTCCCAGAGTAGGATCTGGCTGCCTGAGGCTTTCCTTTTTCACAGACTCACAGTTATAGTGCACTGGCTCTGGTTTGTCAATCAGTCAAAACATATATTAAGTACCTACTGTGTGCCAGGTACTTTATTAAGTGCTGGGTATATACAAATACAGGAAAGGAAACAAAAGGTAGTCTCTGCTCTTAAGGAGCTTATATTCTTAGGGTTTCTCATTGAGGCCATATGTCCTATTTCATACCATCCCCAGTTAGTGAGTGTATTCCACTTGCAGTTCCACTTATCCTGGGAGGAGCAGGCTGATATTCTTTCTGGTTTTAGCTTAGCTTCCTCCTTGCCAGTGAGGTGCCAGGTTTATCTATAAAGGTATGCAACTCAGGGTCATGGAGCTAGAGCTAGGGGGACCTGGATGGAGACCATCTAATCCAATCCTCTCATTTATAGTTGAGGAACCTGAGACTTCAACTATAGGGTTGAAGACCAGCTCTGCTCTTTACTACTTATATGACCTTGGACAAGTCATTTAACCCCTCTACACTAGAGTTGGACTAAATCTCTCAAGTCCTTTCTAATTCTGCATCTAAAATCCAATGATCTGGGTTTGAATCCTAGTTCTGGCACTTTGAAGTTGTGTGACTCGGTGCAGGTCTCCCCCCTCTCTGAAGAATGGAGATAGGGATTGCTCACATCACTGGACTGCAAGAGTAATCTTTTTGTAAACTGTAAAACTCTTTGTAAATATGAAATGTTAATATTATTGTAACATAACACACCAAGTGCTTTCCTCATAATCTATACCTGAGAGTCCAAAAATCAACCATTTTGCCATCTTTGGCAGTAGCCTGGACTTTTTGTTCAAGACTGATGGCCACAACTTTTTGTCTTTGATACTATTGTGGCAATGACAAGTCATTTAACCTCTCGGTTTCCTCATCTATAAAATAAAGGGGTTGGAATAGAAGGTCTTTTCTAGGATCTATGAAGTAGGCAGTAGAAATTTTTTTTCATTTTACAGATGAGAAAACCAAGAAGTTAAATGACTTAACCTGGATTGGGCTTCTTCTACATGATTCTTTTTTTCTGATTTCCCCCTAGTTGGGAAATATGTAAATGGTACAATTCATGTGACACATAGCCTATACCATTTTGTTTTGTTTACTACTTGTATACTACCCCTTCTTACCTATTAAGTTCTAAACCCCTGGAATGAAGGGAGTGTGTCCTACACATTTTTGTTTCCATCACAAGCCTGGTGTGATGCCTGATGTGTAATAGTTTCTCAATAAATCTTTGTTAAATGAATGGGAGGGTGGATGGATGAAAAAAGAGCCTAATGCCCAGGTAATACTTCTCTTCCAGGCAGTGATTCCCTAAATAAACAAATCATTGTAATTGCCTTGGGATCATCTGGTAGAGTGTTAGACTTAGGAATATGAAGAGAAATGTGAATTGCACTACCACCAGTTCTGAAATTTGGAAAGCTGAGTATAAATCCTAATGTTATCATAAGGAAAAACCACCCCATCCTTCTCTAAATAGATACTTGCATGTCTAGCATGACCTCAACATGTGGTTTTATAGGTATAATGCCCTAAAATGGGGCTATACCATACCTCTCCATTTTAATTTGCAAATCTGTTCTAGACTGACAGATGTTGAGCTCAAGGCATCTTGAGCTTCTGGGGATTCTCATTTGGTTTTTGATTAAAGGATGAGGTTTTTTTTTCCCCTTAAACCCAAAGGAACTGTATAACCACAGCCATTCCCTCCTAAACTGCATGCTTTAATGCCGATGTTCTGTAGGACTTCTGTAGCTTCTGAGAAGGAGCACCAAAGGTCTAAAATCCATCTCAACTTCTTGTACCTGTTTCATATTTCAAAAGAGACTGGGGAACAAATGTCTCCCTATGAGGGGCAAATTATGAGAAATTTGCTCATAAAAAAATAAAGCATGTGGATGTTGTATATTGACTCAATAAAATTTCTAAGAAATAATATGTAATGGTATGATTTGTGCTCTCTCCCTCTTGAAATTGCCTTGTATTACTTTATATATATTTTGTATTTAATATCAGCATATGTATTGTGTCTGACCAGTAGAATATAAACTCCTTGAGCTCAGAAACTTCCATTTTTGTCTTTATGTCTCTACCACCTAGCACAACACCTGGAATATATGGGAGATATTTAATTGATGCTTGTTTAATTGAATTGAAGTAACACTAGGGGTGGTGGGGTGGTGGAGGTGGTTTTAAAGCAGAACATAAAACATCATCTAAATGATGATTGTAATTAACTTCAACAAAATATTGATAAAGTGTATTATTATGTGTAAGGCACCATGCTCAGCTCTGGGGGCTCACAGATAAAACAAGATGTAGAATAGTTGTTCACCAAGATCTAAATAAATCTTTGAGGAATGTAAATAAGAGTTAAGAATCTAATGAACATTTCAGTTATTCAAGTTCATCATCTTCACAAATTGTGTGAACAAAAGAATGGGCAGATTCCTACAGATCCAACTCACAGTGTCGTCTTCCTCTTGAAAGCACTGACATTATCTGAGAGCCCTGAAATTCAGCCAGCTTAATGACCCAGAGTTATGGTCAGTGTTCCCGTATGTTTTGTACTTTGTTCTCTCTTCTTAGACTCCAGCTCTGACTTTAATAGCACTCTGGCTGCCAGCTCCTGTCCATAGAAATTGAGAAATTTGAGGGATCTATTTAAATACTGAAGAAACTGAGGTTCTCTAATTCAATCATGCGCCTTTCTTAAGTTTCTGACTGGCTACCATAGGAACTGGCCTCTTAAGAAAGCAAGTCCATCAGCAAAAGAATGTTAAGTAAATCATTTTAGTACTCCAGTCGTGGGAGCAATCTCCCTTTTCTTCCCATCTTTTATAGACCCCTCACCGGAAGAGACTTGGATTCTCTTCTCAGGCATCATCCCTAGACTTGGCAGCTGTCCATTTGCTGACCTGGTACACACTGGATCCTTTTAGCTGTTTGTATTCTCTCTTCCCTCTTCCCCAGATTATCATGTATATATGTATCTGTTTACAGGTTGTAAATACAAGCTCCTAGAGGGCAGTGTCTGTTCCATTTTTGTTTTTGTATCCCCAATGCCTGGCGCATAACATCTTCTTAGTAAATACTTGTTCTATGGGACTGAATTCTTCTTGAATCCCTCGTATTTTCTCTCTTTGGCTAATCTTCTTTTGTGTTTACAGAGGACTTCTGAGGATGTCTCCTTTAGGTTGTATGAGTTTACTAGAGACACTGAGGTGACTATCAAGGGCCAGATATTATTGTGGTTTTTTGTGTAACTTTGGACTGGTCTCCTACTTATAGAAATCTCCCTGCTACCAGGGGCCTTTGGAATCAGTGTGGGCTTTCTCTCGCCAAGTAATTCATAGAACACACTAGAATGTGTAGCAAGGCCTTGTCCTTTTGAACACTAGAAGTTTCTTTACAGTTTTTCAAGGAAAAGCCTAGGAGACTCCTAGACTGTAGGAAACTGGAATTGAAAGGTCCAGCTAAAAATATAAATTTAAGGTCATCTGTTTTCACTGACACAAAGGTCTATGGAAAACGAGTGAGCTGGCCTCATGTTTTCTGAAATTTTTACAGTGGGAATGTGTTATAAAACGCCCTGCCACTGTTGTTTCCCTTGGGATTTAGGGCGAGAGACAAGAAGGCTGACAACTCTCTTCCTGTTGTCAGAGCTTCAAGGAACTCTGTAATCTTCCCACCAGCTTTACTCTCTCCTGGAACTCACGGATAAAATTAGCAGCTGGCCCCACTTCAGTGGTGGAGTTTTTGAAAGCTTTCAGAAGCTCAGTCAGACAACGACAGCAAACTGCTTTCTCACAGTACCATTTTGGGATCTACTTTGTATGGAGTAGCCTGGTATGGTAAACTGATGGGCATCTGACATGTGTGTCATAAATCATCAACATAAAGAATGCCCACAGGGACAGAGAAAAATCATCTTTGTGGGGATGGGCCCTGTTCATGTTTCTGAATGTTGCTCCTCTTGGGTTTGTGTGATTGCTTTGTGACAGTTTTAAGCCAAATAAGCTCCATTTGGAAGGATTAAAGACCACACTTAGCACTCCTTTTCCGACATGGATTCCAGTTGTCCACAGGAGGAAAAAAAAGGTGGAAAGGGGGCAGGGAGGAATCATTTGGGGGCTGACAACTCTCCTAAACCAGAACTGAACACATTTATCCAATTTGACACGTGTTGCCTCTGAATTGCTGAAAGAGACTGAAATGCCTCAGTCAGAGAATAAAAAGGGCCAAGGCCTGAAACCAGACCAAGGGAGGCCAACCCATTAGTAAATGGCCAGCGGGGGTGGGGGACAATGGGGATTATTGAAGGTTGAATCAAGAATGAACTGGGAGGGACTGTTACCCAGGAAAATCCCTCCCCTGCCCCCCAACCACCACCAATAGCCTTGAATCCCAGGGTACAGTTAGGGAGATGGGGTTCTGCTTAGTCTCTGCTTCAGGATGCTGTGCCCTGACCCTTTATAAGTCAACCTTGCTTGATTACTCTTTTTATTCAAGACTCAAAACAGCTTGTAAAGTTTTTTATCATTCCTTCCCAGATTGTGTGGGCCACACTGAAGCTTTAGCTTTTCTTTTGTCCACATCTGTTTTCCAACCTCATTACTCTTCTGTTATTACATTCGTTTTTTTTTTAAAGAAAGAGTTGTTTATTTCTATTCTGCAAAGGTTTTTTGTTTTCTCTTTTAAAGTCTAAAAATCGTAGATACTAAGTCAAATGGTTTTACTCTGAAACAGGAAAGTGGCTCTCTTCCTAGTGTAGGGATTTCATTTTTGCTCACAGCTCCTTGCTTGCTCAGACTGAGACTCTCAGACCGCATTTCACTTTGTTATGGGCAGTCTGTGGCTTTTCAGCATCTCTCATTTTGGTGTTAGACTATTACCTCATACTAGACTCTCTGTGCAGAAAGACAATATGGAGTAGTGGATAGGGTTTTGGACTTGGAGTTGAGAGAGACCTGAATTCAAATCCTGCCTCTGAAGTAATAGCTGTAAACCCTTGGGCAAGTAATTTAACACCTCTGATATTTAATTTCTTCATCCATAAAATGAGCCTAGTAACGTAATTCACAAGGTGGTGGTGAGGCTCCAGTGAGACCTTGTATACAAAGTCCTTTGTAAACCTTCTGGCAGGATATAGGCAGTGGTTGTTATTATATAGAGCGTGCCGTCTTCACCTGGCTCTTTTGGTTAATGTTGATTGCACATGAGACTTTCAAATCATGTAAATTGTGAATAGCACTAGGTTTTTGTTGTGTTGTTGTTTTTTAAAGGCTTAGGAAATAGAATCCAGAGGGATCGCTTAATGAATTGAGGCTATTTGTGCTGGCAAAGAGAAAGCTAAGAGAATGTTTAAGATCAGGCTTCCAGTATACCAGCTTTTATGTTAGAAGCAGTTGTCCTATGAAAAAAGTTAATGCATTTAAATTGCCACAGTAGGAGCCCCTTGACTCTGGGAGCAACGAGCCTAGAGTAATAACTCACAATTATATATTGCTTTACAGTTTGTGCCAGTATGGCATGATTCTTTCCATTTTACAAATGAGGAAACAGTAATTAAGTGACTTGCCCACGGTCATGTGGCTTATAAATGGTACACTTGCATCTGGGTCTTCTGATTTCAAGAGCATTCCTTGTTCCGCTGCACTCTTGCATGTTACCAGGGGCCACTGTAAAGCCTCTTTCTCCTTTTTCTCTTGGAATACACTAGACATTTGTCAAATTAGACTGTTTATGTGTGGCCTTCCTGAGGCAGGGCAATTAATTTTTGCTCCATAGAGGTTTTAGTCCTGTAATTTGGTGATTTTTTTTCCTTTAAGGATCAGTATTCTTATGAGAAAAAAAAGATGAAGATAATTTTCCTTGGATGATATTTGAGACCAAAATCCTGCTTCTGCAGGCCTGGTTTCTACTGTGCCTCCTTGGCCACAATTCATGTTGACTTTAAGTAAGGATTGCCAATTCATGCCCAAACTTTGTGGTTAGTGAAAACAAGCTCATTTAATATAGGAATAAACTTCAAACTCCCGCCGTAGAAACCCATCAAGATTTCCTTCCATCAAGTAAAACCTGCCAAGTGTATCTGATGCTGTGCTGGGTTTATTATGGATATGAGTTTATTATGGATATCACTTAAGATGATGTCCCATACATGCATTTGGGGCTCTCTTATTGTTGTAGACTTAATAAAGTATAGTCTCTCTTTAAGGACCGAACTTGGCCCCCCAAAAAAGAGATATAAAATGTGCTGCCTCCTTTTCTTTACAGAGGTAGGGGCTATGAATGTAGAACACTAGATTATGTCAGACATTTTCATAAGTTGGTTAGTTTTGCTGAGTTTTTCTTCTCCTATTCTTTGTAATAAGTGACAGTTGTCTCATTGGGGGAGAGGGAGAAACTAGGAAATTTATTGATACAGAAAAAATAGATAAAAAAATTTTAAATAAAGTCTAGCCTCTCCTACTATGACTATGAGATATGCTTCCATAATTGATCCATGTAAAACTTACCTTTGCCATCAATTGTCAATTCTCTCTCCTCTATGAAAGTACTTTGTATTTGCTTAATCTGTTTATGTATTGTGTCCCCTCAGTAGACTATCAGATCTTTGAGGACAGGGACCTTTTCATTTGTCTTTATTATCAACAGTGTATAGTGCCCAGCAAATAGTAAGTGCTTAATAAGCCCTTGTTGAATGAAATTGAATTTAATTAGCAAAAAAAACCCCTTTATCTTTAAGATGTTACTTATGATATTATTATCAGTATTTATCTCTCATAGGAGTCACTGTCTGATATGTTTTTCCATTGGTTACTGACTTGTATTTAATAAGTACCATAAAAGATTTTTGAGAACGTGGACCAGAAAAGGAAGTAAATTGGTCAGGTAGCAAGAATGAAGGAAAACAGTTAACACTGTTCCTATGAGCTGTTAAAATAACTAGGAAGTCTTCACAAGCACTGGGTAGATGCTCTGTGGAGCACTTTTGGGAAGACATGCAGAGGACTTGCATAGGATGAGAAAGCATGGTGGGTTTATGATATATCCTGATGGAGGGAGCATCCCTGGGAAGGGGATCATATGTCCATCCTAGCATTATTCTTGTCTAAAATCCAGTTGAAACTATAGAAACAAATGGTGTCATGGTGTTCACTAAGCCTGTGTCTGTTCTAGGCCAGATCTCCTATGTTGTTCACTAGACTGACAGGGTAATGGTGTGGTGGTTGTTTGAAGAACATGTCCTTATAATTCAAATTGACTTATTAAATGCCTGCTGTGGACAAAGCTCTGTGTTAGCTGTTGGGAATATAAGGATAGTAACAAAAAAGTCCAGACTTAAAGGAGCTTGCCTTCTAATTGGACAAATACAAAATATAGACAGACAAGTAAATTCAAGGCATATATGAATATTTAGGTCATGTGCTTGTTGAGGAAGAGAGAGCACTAAGCGGGGAGGGGGGCATGGTGAGGATGGGGGACCAGGAAAATAACCTTTGTTAGCAACTGAAAATTCTGGTGTGGGTTGTAGATTCATTGTTGCTTCAGGCATTAAGATAATTTACTACAATTTTAGTGCTAGGAAGGGGACTCCACATTGAGAGAATATGAATGACTAAAATATATTCTTCCCCTCCCCTAAACCCCACAGATTTAAAAGTAAGCTCAGCTGCATCAGGCAAACTCAGCCTCCAACACTGGGAGTCATCCTATCCTTACTTGTGGAAGATTTGAAAGTTGACACAGGGCTTTTATTTTATTTTTTGTTTGTTTCCCTAAATAAGTTGTATTGATGCTTTTTATTGTTGTATCACAGTCATTTCTGGCTATCTCTACACACACCCCTACACACTAAAGCATATATGCATGTGCACGTGTGTGCTCGTACACACACACACACACACACGACCCTGGAATAGAACAAGGGAAACATATAACAAAGGAAAACAGCTTATCTAAAAACAACCAATAAATACAGGGACTGAGGCTGACAATGTATGAAAACCCACCTCTCTGCTTTGGGAAGGTCTATTTCATTATCCCTTTTCCAAGACCCTTATTGGTTTTCCAATTACTCAGAATTTGGCTCCTTTCTAGTGTTCCTTTCACTTTTATTGTCTTAGTCGTTGTGTATGTTGTTCTTCTGTTTCTGGATACAGAACTTTTAATAAGACGCTGGAGTTTGTTGTGGCCTCCTTTCAGGGTAACTCAAGCTGCCTATTTCCTCATGGTAAAAGGTTTGAGACAGGGAATAGTTTCCAAAGGAAAGTGTGGGAAGCACCTGGGGCTTGAATGATTTAACACTGAACTAAGATGATGGGACCCTGGAGAAGCTATCTGTGGGCCTGAGAGGTGAAACCAGAAGCCTAGGAAAAGTTTTTCCCTGTCTAGGATTCTCAGGAGTGTCCAGGAAGGCCGTGCATGCAGATGCAATTTTCCAAGGCTGGCACACCAAGTGGGTGATCCATATAAAAGATCTAATTGCTGCAACAAATATGACTCAACAGCCCATTTGCTCCTTCTGTTCTTGTGTGGAGTTCATTTCATGCCGTGTTAGAAATTTGCTGTAATCTAAGCCTATTTAGTCTGTTTTCTTCCACTTTGTAAACATGCTTTTTCCATAGTTGCAAATGTCTCCACCATTATTTGTTTCAATTTGTAAATTGCACAAAGGCTTTAATAAACAGTGTCCTCACGCACACAGTCCTCTGTAGTCAGAGATCAACCAAGGGAAGCCTGGAGACAAATATGAAAGGAACCTTCCATGACATTTTGCTTATTCCAGCAGATAGGTCCAGTGTTCAGTGGTAAGGAATGCTTCAGAGTCCCATTCCATAAGGAAATAAGAAGCATCTGTGATTAATAACATACAATACTTAGCTGGGACATCTAAGACTGATTACAGTAGTACATTCAACAGAAAAGTTGAATTCCATATCAGAAATGCCCAGGCCTCCTGCAAGGTGCTACCATATTGCCCAGAGAATATCCTTATGAGTAAATGGTGATGGCATCATGGGTACTCTCAGGCCTTGACAGGTTGGTTATCCTGGACTGTATCTCTTTCTTTTATACTCCATTTACTTTATTTAATTAACTGAAACCTGACTTTCCTTTGTGAACTGCATACCTTTAGACATTCTCTCCTGTCTGACAGCTCCTTTTTTCTCCCCTTGTCTCACAGGGCTGAGGGTCTTCAGTGTTGCACAAATATAGCTATTTCCCATGTCAGAAAGTCTAGGAAAAGGAGCTGTCCACAGCTGAAAGTAATTCAGAAAAAAAGGTGGGGTATTGGGTTAGCCCCAAATGGACACTGGCATAGCAACCCAGTGGAGCAAGTCAAATTGTAAACTTATTTGTTTGTATGAGTAAACTCTTTTGGATATCAAGTTGCTTAAACTCTCACCTAATCTTAGGCCACGTTTTCCTGTACTTCATCTTATTTTTCAATTTAATTTTATTCCTTTCAGTCAGTGAGAATCTGCCTTTTCTTCCTTCCTATCTCTTCCCCCTCCCGCCACAACCACCACTGAGAAAGCAAGAAAAAAACAACAATCTCTTGTGACAAACATGTATGTTCAAGCAAAACAAATTCCCACATTAGCAATGTCCAAAAAATAATGTCTGAGTCTATTACCTCTCTGTCAGGAGATAGGTAGGATGTTCATTGTGAGTTCCTTGAAACTTTGTTGGTCATTGTGTTGGCCAGAGTTCCTGA
Source organism: Petaurus breviceps papuanus (assembly GCF_028583685.1). Taxonomy (NCBI): domain Eukaryota; kingdom Metazoa; phylum Chordata; class Mammalia; order Diprotodontia; family Petauridae; genus Petaurus; species Petaurus breviceps. The sequence goes on along the minus strand of NW_027187398.1, from coordinate 2,821,141 downwards.
GTCTTTCAAAGTTGTTTGTCTTTACAATATTGTTGTAATTATATTAAGTGTTCTGCTGGTCTCATTTAATTCATTGTTCATCAGTTCATATAAGTCTTCCCAGGGTTCCCTAAAACTTTCTCCTTTATCATTTCTTATACCACAGTAGTATGCCAGCAATTCATATACCATAACCATTTTCCAATTGATGGACACTCCCTCAGTTTCTAATTCTTTGCCCCCCCCCAAAAAAAGAATTGTTATGAATAATTTTGTGTGTTTTTATCTTAACCGTTGCTTCTGGTCTTTGTGTGTTGGCTACCTCTTGGTTGCTGCTTTAAAATAGGCCCTGGTGCTTTTAAGGGACTCCCTTTTGTTTCTGGCCCCTCATTAAATGAGACATTACCACAACAAACTGAGCAGACCAGCAGGCTGGTATCACGGAGGCCTACCTCATGAAGCGCTCTCCTCACTGGCTCTCCTCCAGCTCCACCTCTTGAGTGAAGCTGTGAAGCTGGGGAAAGAAACCATGGCTGTATATGGAGTCCTTATAATGCTGCTTGCTTGCTCTTGCCATTTCTAGACCTGTACTTTGCCACCATCACTCAACACCTGTCCTTTGAAATTTGGACCATCTCCTCTACTGAGCCTTGCCATTGTTGTCTGCTGACCTCTAGGACACGCTTACCTTTATCAATGACTTTGATCCCTGGCTGATAGTCTTCCTATTCATGTGTTCCATCATCATGAAAATTACAATATCCTCACATTTACTTGAATGTCTCAACTCTTATCACCTTCTCACTGTGGTGTTCACACCTTAAATTTCACCATTACTAAAAACTGTTTTTAACCTCAAAGATCTTCAACTTCCAGATTTTAGTGAGCTTCCCTTCCACCTTTTCCAATCCTTTACTCCTCCTAAATTTGTTCTTCTATTTTCATCTTGTCCTGTGGTCTCCTAATTACTCTTTACCAGCTCCTCCTCCCCCCAGTCCCTGAGTCTACTGGTCCTATTCTGTTTTCACTTCCATCTCTATCCAGTCTTCACCCATTGTAGGCCATATCGACAGTGCCCTCTCTCTTACACCCTTAAATGTCTTGTTCCTTTGATTTTCACTTGTTTCTGCCCAGTTGACCTACAGTCCTGCATAACTTTTGCCATCTACCTTCTTCACCCTTTATCCTGAACAGATGAAGGTAAGTCATGAAACCATGCTGACTGGGTCTACTAAAAATGTCTGGTAACTCTTCTCAACTGGACTCTCAGTGTTATACAGTAATACTTTTATTATATATTTATTAACTTTCATGTTCCCTGTAATGATTTTTCCAAACTTTTTTGAAGTTCTCAGCTGCTTTTATCCCTCTTCACTTTCAGCAAAAAAAAAATTAAAGCTTATATTTATATACCACTTTAAGGTTTACAGAGCACTTTATAAATATTATCTTATTTAATCCTCATAATATATATGTCTCAGTCTATATTATGAGTTCATCACTTCTTTGTCAGGAAGTAGATAGTATGTTTCATCATGAGTCCTCTGAAAACTTGGTTGGTCATTTCCTTGTGAAGTAGGTGTTATTATTCCCATTTTATGAATGAGGAAATGTGAGTCTGAGAAGTTAACTTACTTGGCCCAGGCCACACAGCTAGTATATGTCTGAGGCAGGATTTGAACTCACGTCTTCCAGAATCCAAGTCTACCACTCTATTCACTGTGACACCTTGCTGCTCCTGAACTTCATCTATTACTTTATTGAGAAAATTGAGGCCATCCAATCTGAACTTCCTTCAACTCACCTCCTTGACACCACTTTCTTGACATTAATTCCCATACCCTCTTCAGTATTATAGAAGAGTGAAGTCCTTCTTTCCAAGGTTAACCCTTAACCTGTACCCTTGATCTTCCTGTCTCCCCTATGACTTTGTTTCATCAGTCATATCCTTTTTCATACATTTTTGATTTCTTCGTTTTTTCTTCTTTGATTTTTGGAGGGGAGCAGGAAGGGCAATTGAAGTTAAGTGACTTGCCCAAGCTCACACAGCTAATAAGTGTTAAGTGTCTGAGGCTGGATTTGAACTCAGGTCCTCCTGATTCCAGAGGCAGTGCTCTATTCACTGCACCACCCCAGATTTCTCCCTTCTACTGACTCCTAATATTCAACTTACAAGGCCTTAAAAAAAAGTTGCCTTGGGGCGGCCAGGTGGCTCAGTGAGTAAGAGCACAGGCCCCAGAGTCAGGATAACCTGGAATCAAATCCAGGCTCTGATACTTAGCACCCAGAAATAACTGGCCGTGTAACCTTGAGCAAGTTACTTAACCCTGATTGCTTAAAAAAGAAAAAGTTGCCTTGAGCCTACTACTTCAAGCTATCATCCAATCTCTATTCTCTTCAAATGCCACCAAAGTTATTTGCAGCATTTTATACAGTTGTCCACCCATTCCTTTTGGACACTGTTACCTGCTTCTGGTTCTCCTCATATCTTCCTGGCCTCTCCTTAATCTCTTTTGCCTAGCACCTTTCCAGCTCTTAAAGGTGAGTATTCCTTACCTGCATCAGAGAGGCACAATGCACAGTGCTATAGTGCCTGGTACAGAGTAAGCATTCAATAAATGCTTTTTGACTGATTGACAATGAGATCTGAAATAGCTCATTACTAACTAGAGGAATCAAGGATGGTTTTTATTGGTTTCCATGATATATCACTATATGATTCTACTCCTACCTCTCTGACTACTCCTCTGGCTTTTTTTCTGGTTTCTCATCTTCTTCTCACTAAAGTGTGTTTTCCAGGGTCCTAACCTCAGACAGAAAGACCTCTCTTCACTCTCTACACTCTCCCTTGGAAATATGATCTATTCCCACCTTAATGCCCATGACTTAAGAATCTAAATTTCCAGTTCCACATTTCCAGCTGCCAGTTGGGTTTCACCACCTGATGTCTCATGAATACTTCAGGTTCAACAAACCCAAAAAAGAAATCCATCATTTTTCCCCAAACATAGCCCTTCTTCTGACTCCTTTATTTCTGTGGTGGACACTGCCACCCTTCCAAGTACACAGGGTTAAAATCCCCGAGTCATCCTCTTTCATCCTCTACATCCAGTCAGTCACCCTTTTTTCTCCTGTCCATGCCTGAAATGTAGGTGAAAGTGCAGTCATCCTTGATTCTTTCCCACTTATTCAGTCACTTCCCTTTTTTCAAGACCCAGCTTGGGTGCCTTCTCTCTGCCCCTGATGAAAGTGATTTCTCCTCCCTGGAATTTCTCCTAACATTTTGTATAGATCCCTTTGCTCTGATCACATTCTACTTTTTATTATTGTTATTTATGTGTTTATCTCCCACCCCACCCCCTGCTCCCTTGCTATTAAACTATTAGTTCCTAGAGGGGTGGCATCTTTACCTTATTTCATTTTAGCATCCCTACTGCCATGCAGAGTCTTTCACATATTAGATGCTAACTAAATTTTTGACAAATCAAATTGAATTAGTTTATGTGGTGAAATTGGGGAAAGGCTCTTCCTAGACCAAAATTAGAACAGGATCTGGTTGATCTGAAATATGAACCCAGAAAAGAGAGAGAAGGGGGAAATGAGCCTCTCTTTATCTTGCTCTTCAATATACTCAGCAACCAAGACCCATAAGTTTATGTGGGCATGCTCAAATCATACTCTACCCACATTGTTCTCCCTATTCAATGAACTATGTGTGTCTTCTGAAATACATCATACCATGTCCTACCTTTGGAGCCCTAAGAGAGATTTCATGTTCTCAGACCATAGAAACATTGTCCTAAGAGTTCAACTCTGTAGGGATTTACTATCACTAACAATAATAGGAGTAGTGGCAATCTGTGAGTTTTCTGGTGGACTGATCTCTCATGCCTAGTCATAAATAATCATAACATGCATGCATAACATCCTCAACCTTTGTCTTGACTGGTCATTTGTTCTATCCATCTCTCTATCAGTCTTTCTCCACCATAACCATACTGGCCACCACTGTGCCACCTTGGCTGCAACTGGACTCTTAAAACCCACGTAACCTCCTTTTCCTACCCTTCCTCTTTCTGGTCCCCCCCCCTTCCTTCTTCACCCTACCTTACTGCAGCTATCTAGTCAATTTGCTCTACTCCCGTGGGTCCCATGAGACAGATAAGGAATTCAATACTCATTGAATACATACTTCAACAAATTCAGATCTCGATGCCTGGGAATTATGAAAAGGAATGAATACACTGGTTGGCTATGACTTGGTTTCAGAAACCAAAACCATTGGTGCTCCTTTGAGGGCATGCAGGCAATTAGATGATTTTGTTAGTGCAGTTCAAATACTAGGTTGTAAAGGACAAAGCAGGAGCACGTAAGGAAATCTATTCATATGTTATCCAGGAGCTTAGACCAACTCTAGATGAATTGGGAATCTGTATTCCAGAGGAATTGGACCTGGACAAAGCATAAACTCCTATGGATGGTCTTCCTAAGGATTTCCTGTCAATGCTACTTGATTATACACATTTACCTGGAGATGCTAATAATAAAATATTATTTGAAAGTGTTTTTCTTTATTGAGTCTCAGTCTGTATAATATTTGCCTGGCCCTTAATAGAAGAAAAACAGCTTGAACTTTAAAAAGTAGTTATAATATGTTAGAACTGCAAGGGATTTCATCAGTCATCTAGACCAACCCCCATGTCTTAGGGTTAATCGTGCTGAAGCCTAGAGAGCCTAAGATGGCAAAGCTGGGAAACACACACTCCCATACACATCCTACGTGTCTGTTTTGTCTGCTCAGTCTCCCAGACAAACCTATACAGCCTGATCCCTCTCTGATGTTGATGATGATAATAATCAGTCACATTTATATAGCACTTTTGGGTTTGTAAAGTGCTTTACACGCATTATGTTATTTGATTCCCACAACAACCCTGGGAAGTAGATTATTATCCCCATTTCACCAATGAGGAATGAGACACAGAGAGGTTATATGACATATATGGGTCATATAACTATTAAGTGTCTGAGGTAGAATATAAACCCAGGTCTTCCTGTATCTAAAGCTAGTTTTCTATCCTTTATACTCCGCTTTCTATCTTGCCCCTTCACTCCTCACTCTTCCCCTCACAATCACTATGTATCTAGCCTCTATGTGCTTATAGCATAGTATATCCTCATAGCTTCCCCCTGACTTTTCTAGATGAATATTCTTTTTCATATTCATTTATTAGGTGGAATAATGATAACTCTGTTCTCTAGAGAAGCCAAGCCATAGTATTTAAGCACCTCAGGTAATGTTTAAGAATTGTACTCTGTTAGTCTACTAGAAGGAGGAGGGAAAGGGAATAAGCATTTATGTGAGTGCCTAGGCACTGTTCTAAGCACTTTACAAATATTATTTCATTGATCCTCACAATAACCCTATGAAGGGGCTGTTATTATCCCCATTTTACAGATGGGGAAACTGAGACAAACTGAGGTTAAATGATTTGCCCAGGCTTAAACAGCTATTAAATGTTGGGCTAGATTTGAACTCAGGTCTTCCTGACTTGAAGTCACTGGGCCATTTAGCTGCCTTGGGCTTTCGTTATGACATTTATAGCTTGACTAATCAACTAAATACCTCCAAGTGGGTACCTATCAATTGAGGAATGACTGAAAAAGCTATGTGAATAGAAAAGAATAGCTTTGTGTTCTAAGAAATTATGAATACTAGGAATTTAGAGAAACATGAGAAGATGTGTATGATCTGATGCAAAGTGAAATAAACAGAACCAACCTCCCCCCCCCACTCTCCAGTTACTATAATATTATAAAAGGGAGTGGGGGAGGAGAATCACTAAGAGAAATTTGTACTCTGAGTAACTGAAAAGCCAGTGAAGTTCCTAGAGAATTAAAGAGGAAACCTCACTCCTCCCAGCAGAAAGACCAGGAACTACCAGGATAGAATGTTGTATAATGTTTTCAGATGGGGTCACTGTATCAGATGTTTTTGCTTAATTGTTTTTCTTCTGCACAAGGGTAGGGTTCAGTCTGGGGGTAGAGGTAGGGAGGAGAGAGTTCCTTCCCAGAAATGAGTGTGATATAAAGACAAAATGCAACCAAAAAAGGATTTATACACATACATACATCTGTGGCAAGAATTTTCTGCCCCTGAATACATGTATATTTATATAAAAAATTAATATGAATTTTTTATTATTTCATTACAACCAAACTGCCCTGCTTATTGCATTGTAGGTGGTTTGGCCTAGACCCACCCATTACTGAACATTAGACTGGGAAGATTAAGAGCTGAGTGGCCATAGACAGCATTTCCTATCACTGCTTCTTAGGGCAAAAGAAACATCAGCCAGTTCAGTCACTCAGTCAGCAAACTTTTTTTTTTAAGTGTCTACTATGACCAGCTGGCTCCTTATGGTTTGTTTTGTCCAAATTATGGTAAACTGAATCTGTCCAGGCGTCTCTTCAAGTGGGCCCATTGGGTTGTTTTTGAAATGGAGTATTTCTTGGGATTTTCTGGCAAGGCACCAAGGATGTCCTGGGTGAACAGCCATCAGCTAGCTAGTGATGAAGGCAACTGGCTTTTGTGGCAACTGTAGCAACTATGCAAGTCCCCCTTGGCTCCCTCTAGATTGATTTCCAGTTAGTTTGAGAATGGGGGACATTAACAAAGTCCTTTCCACATCATAGGCCACGGAAACATTTAATGAAAGTCCACAGGAAAATGAAAAGTGAAAGGAAAAAAGAGGTAGCAGTAAATCACACCCAGTGAATACTATTTGGAGCCAAGCCAGACTGGGGTGTAACATGCAGATAGCAAAGTTCATATATTGTCTACATAGGACAGAAAGGATTATCTAAGCCATGGTTTGGAGTAGGTGAACATACTCTCCCTAGGACAACTGAATAGCTGTGGCAAAGTCTCTTATGGTTGCCACTTGATGTTGCAACAGTCATTTCCCTTTCCATATATTTTGGTTCTACACAAAAATTCACTGGGTTCCAGTCTCAGCTAGTACTCTGAAATCCTGACTTCGGGGGAAATGCAGTCAATTGTAGGAGAACCCTTTTGCTGAGATAAAGAGACTAGACTAGAAGATCTCTGAGCTCTCTTCCATCTCGAAATACTATGATCCCACAATCCTCTTGTCTGTCCTTGAATTGCATAACTTCTTTGTCTATGAAAGCTTAAACACATTTACAAGATTAGAATCATTTTGCATGAAAATGTGAAAATTGCCCTACTTGTAATTCCATCTCTAAGAGAAGACCAAGAATCTGTGGGAAAAGAAAATAGTTTCACCACCACCACTATAATGCAGGCTCTCATTACCACTAGTCTCTTCCAACACATCTTCTTGCCTCCACTCCTCACCTGCACCCCAACCCACCGCACCCCGACTCACCCTTCACTTGTTAGATCTTCTTTATGAATAAATCTTTCTGGTTGTGTCATTCCTTTTTGCTGACTTCCTCTTATCTTTCAGGTCAAGTTCAGTCAAGCCTGGCCTCCACAATCTGTTGCCACTCTACCTTTCCTGAATTATGTCATACTAATCCTTTCCTCAAATTTTGTGCCCCAAACAAACTGGATTACTTAAAAGTCAAGGTGTATTCTCCCACTCCCACCTTGTTCTAAAGTCCTTAGGTTAGGAAGAAATTTCTATTCACCAGACTCACCACACCATATGTGATTCTGTGAAGTTTAACCAAATTTCCTCTTCCTCTCATCTCCTTCCACCTTCATCTTCCCAACAAGAAGAGTTTGAAAGTATTTTAGTTTGGGCAGCCCCAATCCCTGTAGTCTGAGCCTTCATAATTCATTTACTTGATCTTTTCTGGTTTTTCTTCAGTTTCTCAATCTTCCTTGGGATGTAGTGACCAGTACGAACCATAGGAAGTAGTCTGGATGCCAATGTATCACAGTTTTGTACCAGGCAGAAGAAGGAATCTTTGCTCTTTTGTTTTCATTCTACTTCCTTAATGCCAGATTTGAGGAGAAGAGGCCTTTTCAGATCTAATTTCTGCTCCCTTTGAAGAACCTTAACTGATAATTGATGTTCTACCATTTGGCAGGATGGTTTGAATTCTAGAATCCTAGCTTGAAAGTGTGACAGAGAACTTTCAGGTCATTTAGTCCAAATTTAGCTTTCATTCTTTTTTTTTTTTTTAGTCAGAAACTGAGGCATTTTGGAGATAGTCAAAAAAATAAGCAAGTTGAACAGACCTTTCTGTACTGCTGCCAGTCTCTTCTCCATGTTCCTCACTTTCTCACTGGGCTCTGATCTACTCTGGGGGCTTAGGGCTGTATCCCACGTCTAATGTGCAGGTGAAAACCTCTTGTGTCATCAGGGCCATGAGGTAAGCAACTCACACCAAGCATGGGCAGAGTCAGAACGGGGTTGGAGCCCTAGGACCAGGAGAGTGCCAAAATGGGATGAGGAAAACTGCCAAATAAGGAAGTTAAGTGATGTGACACAGGTAGGGTTGGGGTGGGATTTGGATCCAGGTCCTCAAACATGAGAGCAAGTGCCCTTTCCACTGTATCTAATTCTTTTTACCTATACATGCCCACATTGGAACCTCCCTGACAACTTTTCTGTCCACTCATACAGCTTAGTGATATCTCCTTGAAGTTTATACAGATTAAGTTGGTATTTCTGTAGCCAGAGGATCTTGATGTCATCTGCAAATTCAACAATTTCATTTTGCATTCCTTGATTATTTAAGGAGATTGAAAAGGAGAGGTGTATGAGTACTAGTACCCCGGAAAAACATGTTTATACCTTTCTGTCAAGAACTGTTGTTTGTTCATTCATTTCAGTCATGTCTGACTCTTTGTGACTCCTATTTATTAAGCACCCACTGTGTGTACCACACTGTGCTGCCTACTAAAGAAGATATAAGGTTTATTTAGTTTAAGACACGGTTCCTGTTCTCACGAAGCTCTCTAAGTGACATACTCTCGTCTTCAAGGAGGATAAAGCATGTACTCTCATAAATATGTACAAAATATATGCAAAGGAAAGATAAGGTAATTTCAGGAAAGAATGGTGCCTGCAGCTGGGGAGATCAAGAAAGGCTTCATGTAGAAGATAGTACTTGAGTTCAACTTTTCCAAGAGGAGGTAGGGGGAATGGACTCCAGACATGGAGTGAGTACAGCCTGTACAAAGCAGGGAGTAGAGGAGGGATAGGGAGTAGGGGAAACAGGACAAACATTTATTAAGGACCTACTATGTGTCAGGCACTGTGTTAAGGGCTTTACCAATATTATTTCATTTGATCTTCAACGATGACCCTGGGAGGTAGGTGCTACTATCCTGATTTTACATTTGAGGAAACTAAGGCAAGACAGATGTTGTGACTTGTCCGAGGTCATACAGCTAGTAAGCATCCGAAGTCAAATTTGAACTCAGATCTTTCTAATTCCTGGCCAGCACTCTTATCACTATGTCTGTCTTCAAAGACACAACTTAAGCACCTATTATATGCTAGGTACTACTCTAACTCCTGGAGAGGGCATGACAACCCTTGCCTTCAAGGAACTTACAATTTAAGGGTTGGGGGGGGAGACACAAAGAAAGAAGCTGAACGGGAGAAGATTACCCAGCATCAGGGCATGATGAAGTCCTACAAGTGGGGAGAGAGAAGATCTGAAAGGGTGAAATTTCATCTTGCAGAATTATGAGTTTCTTAAGATCATGAAGGCTAGGAAAGTAGCCCATTGAGAAATGATGGAGATGGGATGTCACATTTGAGGAATGACCAAAAGGCCACTTTGGCTAGATCATAGAAAGCATGAAGGGGAATAATATGTAGTAACGCAAGAAAGGTAGATTGGACCCAAGTGGAGGTGGGCTTTTAATGCCTGAAAAAGAGGTGTTTGTCTCTATTTGTTCCTAGAGGCAATAGAAAGGCACTGGTACTTTTCAAAACAGGGGAGTGACATGTCAGATCTGTGCCTTAGGACTATCATTTTGGCAGCCCAATGAAGGCTGAATTGAAATGGGGAAATACTTAAGCCATTTCCTTATCATTGATAAAACCATGGAATAATGAAAAGGAGGGCTGGATTTGGAGTGGGGACATCTTTATTCAAATCCTCTTCAGCTTAGTGACTTTGGGCAAGTCACCCAACATCTCTAAGCCTCAATTTCCTTAATTGTAAAATGAAGAGGGGAGAAATTTCCCTTCCAACTCTGAATCTATCATTCCATGAAAAGAGTTAGAAGACCTGAGATAACATCCTTATTCTTCTACTTGGCATCTAGGTGATCTAGGACAAATAAAGTTTTGAACTCAATAATCTATAATGGTCCCTTCTCATGTTAATATTCTGTGATTCTTGGAATGCCCTCTCCCAAGTCCTGTGATGAATACATTTTTTAAATAACCATCAATGTGGAACATGATAAACTTTGATAAAGTTCAAATCTATTATGCTGTGCTTGAAATCTCTATTGGAGTTTTTTGAGAGGTTATATGTACATAAAGAATTCAAGCACAGTGTCCCCTTGCAAAAACCTTTGTATTTCAGGCCATTTTTTCTTACGTTCATTGATCTTACCTTTTATTATACATTCTGCTATCTTTCTAGGTAGGCAAATGGAGAATTCTGGTCTCTAGGACCATGGTTCCTTTGGAACAATAATAATAATAATAGCAAACATTTATAGAGAGCTGACTGTTCCAGGCACTATGGTAAACCCTTTACAAATTTTATCTCATTTGATGCTTACAGCAGCTTTGTGAGGCAGAAGCTATTATTATACCCATTTTACAGATGAAGAAATTGAGGTAAACAGAGGTTAAGTGACATACCCAAGGTCACACAGCTAGTATATGTCTAGGACCCCATTTGAATTCAGGGCTTTCTGACCTGAGGTCCAGCATTCTATCCTGCACCACTTATCTACCCTTCTTGTAAGTAGGAATCATACTGGGCAATCCCCCATTTTCCATTTTGTTCATACACCACAAAATGGATAGTTTCATGGTCAGATGCTAAATATTTTTCTCAAGGTCATGTGCTTGGAACTTCTAGCACTAAAATTCTCTAGAAAATCTAGTCTTTGGAGATAGACCTTGATAACTCCCTTTGCTGCCCCAAATCTAGCAGTGTTCCAGGAGAGGGACAAACAGAAAACAGAGAAAGAGCAGTGCCATGACTGCACATTGAAACTTTAGGGAAAGTGGCTTTTTTTCAACAGAATGTGGCAAAGGGTAGAGACACAAGAGGCTATTTGTGTTTCAGAAAATGCTTCCAGGGGCCCTAGCAGAAGCTATTTTGGAAGAAGATCTGTGACAAGTCATGGTGTGGTCAAGAATCTATTCACTTGTCCATATTAATGACATTTTGGAAGGCAGTGTGTTTATGCTCTGGCGTGGCCCTCATAAAGTGTAGCATTGGTTGTCCAGTCCAACTTTGTGTGGGCTACAGAGCATGTTTAGAATCATCGGCTAACCCACGGTGCCTCTACGGCGAGGAGGCCCTGGAACGGCGGGTTGTCTAACAAAGAGTAGAGCAGGTAACCACAAGCCAGGGATTTGGCTTGCTCCTGGCATTCTGGTTGCTTGCGGTGGTGCCGGCTTTTCATTTCCTTTTTCTCTTTCTCCCTCTCCATTATTCTTTCCCTCTCTCTCTATCCTTAATTTGGCTTGAGTTGCTATTGGCACAATGACTTTTCCTCAGCTAAACATTCATCTTCTGAGTTGTGATAGTCCCGTCTCCACCCATCCTCAGTGGAACCGAATAGCTGCTCTTGTGGTGAATTTCTGGACTTGCTTCTAGAACTTGCAGTGTAATATGTGATGGATTTAAATAAGGGATGAATGAAGTCTCTCATAAGGTGAAAGAGATGAACTCTTCCCCTTGCATTGCAAATATGGATCTCTCCAGCCCAGTGAGGTGAGAGGCACCAGTGAGCCCTGCATGAGTATATAGATGGAAATGCATTCTAATTCTTCAGTACTCCAGGGGATCTGTAATCTCACCTCTGTGGCCTTTCCAGTGATACAGATTCTAACTTGTGCTGGTAAATATCTAACAATTGGCTCTAATGAACATTATTACCATTTTCTCCATCACTTTTTAAAGTCTAGGTAATCAACAAAATAATAAATCAATCCCTGATTTGTAGTATTTGCCAGTTTCCTAGGGGAGAATGCTCACAGTGAAAATTTAGCACTTGGCTTCCCCAAGCTAGTTCTAGCTAGCCCCAGTTCATCCCTTTTCATACTCATCCATTCTTGCCTGTCTGAGGTAGGTTTCATCCATTGTCTTCCATAAATCTGACACAGGAAATCCACCCAACATTGGAGTGGTCCCCTGTTGGCACTATGTGGACACTAATGGAGTGCAAGGGCTATCTATTGATTGTCCTTTATCCTCTCTATGTGACTAGTTCATCTCTCTTTTTTCTGGTCATGTGTTTTCTGCTAATATGGACCGCCTTGGGAAGGGGAGTGAGTAGTCTACACATGTCTTTGGAAACAGTGATTTCCAAATTTTCTTTGGTAATGACATGCCCAATGTGGAATGACACCTTCCAGCTGAAATTCATTCATTTCAGTAGCCATACTTACTAACAAGGAACTGTGATATTCCAGATGCATATATTCTGGTGGTTGAGAGTGAAAGTTGCTAGGTGAGGAAAACCACCTGAATGAGAGGCACAACCTGTCCTTCAAAATTCTACTCATTTTCTGACATAAAGGGCAAAGTTAGGTAGGTAGTTCTTACGTGTGGTATTTATAGGAAGGTCTTTTTGAGCTTTAAATCTATGATTCTGTAATCCTGTGGTTGAAATTTAAACAAAGATGGTAGAGTGGGAACAGGGAGCATAATGATAGGAACATTGGATCTTGATTCACTTATTTGAATCAGGGTTCTTCCATTTGCATTGTGATCTTGGACACATCATGTAATTTCTCAGGGCCTCATTCACCTCATCTGTAAAATGAGGGCATTGGACTAGGTCACCCTTAAGACTCCTACTGTCTCAGCCTTTGAGCTGTGGTTTCATTATTTTTCCTTCCTCTGGAGTTGATGTACTCTTCCCATCAACTCAATGATTCCTTAGCCTACATCCTTCTCTTAACTTATCTCTGAATTGTTCGTTCCTTCTCCCTTTCCCCAACCTAGCTTTACTTTGGAAAAAAAAATTTTTTTTTAATTAAAATCTTGGGATAGGACAGTTGGGTTTTCTGGATTCTATTAACAACTGAAGGAACTTCTTTCCTGCTTTTCGTTTATTACTCTTATCTGCTTTAGAAACATTGTTTACCAGCTGATTCTTTTTTCCACTTAAAGCCTATTGCTCCCAGTTAGGATTGCTGCTGGAATGGATTGTAGTTGCATTTCATAGGTTAGAGGGCACCTGGCACAATCCTCATTCTCATGCATTTTCATTGATATTACTTTCTTAAGAAGGGAAACCGCCAAAGGGCAACTGTCTTTTCTCCCAGTTTACTCTGACAGATACATTTCTGCTGATTGGAGAAGGTTTTGAAAGGATCCCAATGAGGGCATTTACAATCATTCTGCTACCTTTTTTTCTTTCTAATTGGTCTCAGATTTAAAATAAAATACGTCCCTAGGAAAAAAAGAACACTCTTTAAATGTTACTGTTTCTTTACTGTGTTTGGGGTGGGGGTGGAGGGGATGAAAAAAAAAAAACAGATTCAGCCATCTTGCAGAGCTACTGGGGGGTGGGGGGGATGAAGCTTTGACCCAGGGCACCAGTTATGAGTACCCCTTCAGCAAGGAAAAACAACCAAGTTTATCTCTTAATTAGCAAGAATAATTAGTTAAAGTGGGAAGCTACCAAATGGCTCTTTTCCTCTTTTTTTTCCCTCTCCCCATACCCCCAGCTCAGGTGAGCTTCCCCTCTCTGGCCCTACATGCTTCTTTCACTTGGAGCAACCTGGCAGTAACAGCTGCCACAGGCTGTCCCAAAGTCTCCGTCTCCTCCTTTTGTGCTTTGTGACCTTGTGTCTTTGCTCTAGGTGCCACTTTGTGACCATTAAAAAAAATCCTCCATCAGTGAAAATCAATAAACAAGGTGAAAATGTGCATTTTCCCTCTTGAAATTACTTTGTATATACTTTCCATTTACTCTTTGTATATATGTTGCATTCACCAGGAACTCCTCTCACTCTCTGTGAGCGACCTCCCCCTCCCCACTCTTGTTCTCAGTACCTAACCCTGAGCACTCTTCTGACTCCCCACACTGCCTTATTTTGGAAAGTGATCCACAGGATTGGTAATAAAGCAAGAGCATGTGGATTCATCCTTCCTCAGACTAAAGCAGGGCTTGAAGAAGCAAGGAGACAGCCAGCTCCAACAAAAAGTTCACACACCTCCACTCAGGAAGATCTGGATACTGTTAGGTTTTCATCTTCCTGAGTTTGATGTGAGGTTCAAATCGTCATAGCTCTTTTGCTTTAGTTTCTTCTGCTCTCTAAAGTTAACAACAAATGTCCAAGGATCTTATGTACTAATTGGATGTGGCAGAGTAATGGTCAGCTCATTCATAAGAGCATATCTTGGCCACTGGACTCACCAATCGCCATGTTTCCCTTTTTGATATCATTAATATTTGCACAAAATTAAAATAATGACAGAATCTCAAGAGTTAGAAGGGATCTCGGGAGACATATAGTCTAATCCCTACCTAAAAAGCATCCCCCCTCTGACATACTCAACAGGTGGTCATTCAGCCTTTGCTTGAAAGACCTTTAGTGAGGGGGAAGCCACCCCACCCTGATGCAGCCTGTTCCACTTATAGCTCTAATGAAGAGATTTCCAGATATCTAACCTAAATTTTCCTCCTAACTACTCCCACCCCTTTCTCCTATTCTGTGTTCCAGAATAAAGTAGAATGAATCAAATCTGTCTTCCATTTGACACCTTTTCAGATAGTTGAGGAGCTTGACGTTAACAGGATTTTATCCCCTGTGTACCATTGAGTGTCTATCCCATTATCTTTTTTAAAAGTTTTTTTATATCTTTTTTAATAACAAAAATCTATTTTATCTCCCTCTCCCCACAAATTGAGGGGGGGGGAGAGAGAGAGAGAGAGAGAGAGAGAGAGAGAGAGAGAGAGAGAATTCCTGAATTGGCCATGTTCAAAAAAGTGTATGTCTAAATATATGTCTCAATCTGTACTCTGAGTTCATGATTTCCCTCTCAGGAGATGGGTAGCATGTTTTAGTATTGGTCTACTAAAATTGTAGTTGGTCATTGCATTGATCCTGTTGCCTTATTATTTTATTTTTAACGTGTAAGTAACAGTGTAAGTCCCATGATCAAGCTGAGAAAGAGTTGGTGGGTTGGTGGTTTCTTTTCTCAGTTGCTGCATTCTTGATTTAGTCATTTTTAGATTATGCTTGTCTTCTCCTTCATCTATAAATTCCAGAAATATGGGAGTAGCTGCTTTTGCTTGTAAACAGCTTTACAAGTACACAACTTAGCCATTTAATTTTTTCTTATTCAACTTAGTTTCTCTTCAAGAGGGTTTTGTGCAAAACTTATTTCTGATTAACTTCACAATATGAAATGAAACTTATCTATAGAAGTCAGAACTGGAAGGCACCTCAGAGGTCATCTTGGGTAAGCATTTTACAGATGAACTAACTGAGGCCCAGAAACGTAAAATGTTCTTGGCCAGTCACATTAAAAAAGTAAAGATTAAAGCTGACAGTCTCAACCAGGTCTTGTGTGGCTCAAAATCCAGGGCTTTTTGCACCACTGGGGCACCATTCTGTAATACCAGGAGTAACTTGTTGCTCTATTTCCCCTGAGGCAGCGGTCACTTCTGTTAGCCTCTTTGAGACCTCCAGTCCTCAAGTGAAGTGTTTGTGCTCCTGGGGCCAGGACCCTTATGCAAAACTAGCAGAACATCCTTGATGACGAGTGTAACATGTCAGTCTCTGAAATCCCAGGTTGTTCATATGGTGTATACACTCTCTCTGTCTCTGTGTCTCTCTGTCTGTCTCTCTCTGTCTCTCTCTCAGTCCAACCTAAGAATGTAGGTAGCTCTTTTAACCAACATAGACAGCCTTACTACCTGATAGGACACACAAAAAAATGAACAAAGCTGGTAGTTCTGAGCTGTCCCCTTGATCTTAAAAGGGTCCTTTTAGGAGTTAAATTGAAACAGCCCTCTGCCACAGTGCCATTTTTCTTTACTACCAATTCCAACAGGTGTCAGGTACAATTTTCTTGGCTCTTAAGCTGAATGTTTGGTTGTTTGGTTAGGGTTACCCAAAAGAAAAGTTGGCTTAGTGCAAATGTTTACTTATCTATTAAGCAGAATTAAGACCTGAATTCTAAACAGTTGCTAAACTAGGCGGTATAATTGAGATGCATGGGCTTTGTGTAAATAATGTAGCTCTAATTGACTTTGATTAAGTGCAAATTAGGATCACACCATAGGTGGTATGATTTACATTCCAGAACCTTGTCTGGGCAAAGTGGGCGGGGAAGGGAGGGGTTCAGTTGGGAGGTGGGGGTGGCTGATAAGGCATGTTTACCTAGGACAGCCCAATGTAAGGACTAGAGGTCTGGACAGCATCAGCATTTTTTTTTTTTAAACCAAAGCTTCCTTAACTTGTCACCCCAGGTTCTAATATCCCTCTTCTCATTTCTAGTCAAGACTTTGGGGGTGTTGATTGTCCTAGCTTTCATGGATTGGATAGGTTTTTTTCATGCAAAGTGGAAAGAATGCTTGCTGTTTCTGGCATCAAAGAATATAGGAGTTTTTGAAAGACTGATTCTGCCACTAATTAGGGCAGCTACATAGTGAAATGGATAGAACACCAGGCCTGGAGTCAGGAAGATTCATCCTCCTGAGTTCAAATCCAGCATCAGACACTTACTAGCTGTGTGACCCTGGGCAAGTCACTTAACTCCTTTGCCTCAATTTCCTCATCTATAAAATTGGCTAGAGAAGGAAATGGCAAATTGCTCCAATATCTTTGCCCAGAAAACCCCAAATGGGTTTACAGAGAGTAAAAAACAACTGAACTGAACTGCCACTAATATTTGTGTGACCCTGGGAAAGTAACTTAATTCACTGGGGCTCAGCTTCTTCATCTCTAAAATGAGAGACTCAGACTCAATGATCTTAAAGGACCCTTCCAGCTCTAAAGCTACAATCCTGTGGTTTCTTTTCCTCCCTAACCTCTCTGCCACTACCTAAAGTAAGCAGTAGATTTGGGCTACTGGAACCTCAGGCTTAACCACCATCAGGCAGGCCTTGGTTCCTGAATAATATCATGACACCTCTGTGTACTCATTGACCAAAAAACATTTCAGAGAGGAAATGACTGGTGGGAAGCTTTCTCCAACGGGTTCCCAGTGTGTGGGAGGGTGGGGAATCGACAGACATGCTCCCAACTAGCTTCAGTTCCACACACATGTCTTCCTTTGGGATTGCTTTACAACTCTGAAATACACAAATGGTTGGACTCAAAAACTGACCCTCCCTGGACTTGGATGGAAGGGGGCGTGGGACACACTAAGTGTCCCATCTTGATGGTATGAGGCAGAGGTATTTGGAACATGCTGTTAGCGCCAGCTTTTGCTTCCTATGCTAAGCATTCCCAGAGTGTATGATTGGTTGGGGTTGGGGGGGTCACAAGGCAGATTATTTGGGGCTCTGTGGAAGGGGCTGTTCTCAGGGAGGAAATGTGTTTTCCAGAGCATAACAGATTTCGAGGTAAGAGGGATTACAGAGGCTATCTAGTTAAATGCACTCATTTTATAGATGAAGAAACTGAGGCCTGGAGAGGGAAAATGATTTTCCCTTCATCCCACAGATCATAAGTGACAAAGCCAGCATTGGAACTTAGGCCCACTGACTGTGGCCCCATCCCTCTTACCACTACACCAGGCAGGGGCTTAGTGTATCACCAGAGAAGTTGGGGTGATTTTCATGCTCTGGGTAAGTGGAGGTGGAGGTGGGAGTATAGGGCAGCATCATTTTTGACCTGAAAAGGGAGGGGAGTGCTCTCCAAGTTGGGAAGAGAACAGGACTATGGAGGGATTTTCACACTTCTTCGAGAGCTAAAGACCTGCCAGAGCCTTTAGGGAGGCTGCTAGGATGGTTAATATTCATTTCACACCCTTGTGAAGAATGTCTTCTATGGTAGAAAAGGGACTCCATCTGCCTGTCACCTTCACACAGGGAGTGGGCTGTAATATACATGACCTCTAAACTGAATCCCACCCCCATCCCCAACATACCCCTCACCCAGTGTGAGAAGATGGCATATTTAAGCAAGTTTCACAGCAAAAAGCTTAGGCAGGGAAGATGAAGGTGGCTCGATTTTGCCCGGGGCCCCAAAGCAACATGTGTATGGCAGTAAGCTTTTGGGGGAAAAGTTGTCTGTCGCACTACATGGATGCAAAGCAGACTTGTTCCACTCAGACACCGAGAACGAGATGTTACCCTAAGAAGCTCCCTGTGGTCCTGCCTTTTAACAGGATCCACACATAAGAGTTGCTAACTAAGTGTAAGAGCCTAAGAGTCAGAAGAAGGTGATTCTAGGCCCGGCCTCATCACTGACCAGCTCTGTGAGTTTCTCATAGTTCAGAGAAAATCACTGGACCCCAGGCAGAGCTGGAACTTAGAGGTTATTTAGCCCTACTCCCTTATTTTACAGATGAAGGATCTGAGGTCCAGAAAATTAAAGTGACTTGAACAAAGTCACTTGGCAGAATCAGAATTAGAGCTTGGGTCTAGTGACTTAGACTGGGTTCTGCAATTCCACGTTGCCTCACTGAACCTGCTTGCAAAGCTCCCTTCCATTTCTAGAGTACTAAGTTTGGGCGGGGGGGCTCCCTTGTTATCAGTGGTGACTGTCTCGCTGACTCGATGATTTCCCTACTCTGAAGTGGCTGTTTGGGGCTGAAGGGGCCCCATTGATCTTTGTCAGTGGCACTTGTTGACCTGTGCCCTCCTTCCTGTGATGCCTCTTGAAGATGAGCCACCCCCCTGCTGGCCCAGGCAGCAGACCCCAGGGTTATCTGGTCTAGGGGCATAGCTTTCTCCCAGCCACATCTCTACTGTACAGATTGTCCTTGGCTCAGAGAATTAACCTCTATAGAGGTTCAGACTCCCAGGCAAAAATATACACTGGCAAGTTCTGCAGTGTTCCCCCCATAAGATAAAATTTAGCTCTCGGTCCTGCATAGGTAATTTGGCTTAAAGAGCATGTAACATTTAACTAACATCCATCTATTTGTGTGTTAGAGAATGTGCACTAGGGTTGGGGCTACAGTCCTCAAGGAGATTTATTTAATGGGGGAATGAAGCAAACAAATAAATATGCTCCATGTTATAGAGGCAGATTAAAACATGGCCCAGTGCATAGGGTGCTGGACCTGGAGGCAGGAAGACCTGAATTCAAATCCAGCCTCAGTCACTTGTTGGCTCCGTTTCCCTGGGCAAGTCCTTTAATCACTGTCTGTCTCAGTTTCCCCATTTGTAAAATGGGGATAATAATAGCACTTTCCTCCAATATTTATTTTCAGATAAAATTAGATAACATTTATAAAGTGCTTTGCAGACCTTAAAACACTATATAAAGTCTAGCTGTCATCATTAGGGTAAAAGAATAACCCAATGGGGAGTCTAGGTGGTGCAGTGAATACAGCACCAGCCCTGGAGTCAGGAGGACCTGATTTCAAATCCAGCCTCAGACACTTAACACTTACTAGCTGTGTGACCTTGGGCAAGTCACTTCAACCCAATTGCCCTGCCCTCCCCCCTCCAAAAAAACAAACAAAAGAATAACCCAAAGTATTCCAGTAAAATTTGAATAGAGAGATGAATAGGAAGAGCACAGCATGGACAGTATTGGCTCCATGATCGGGAGATCTCGGTTCCCACTTCACCCTCTCTGGACCTCAGTACCTTCATCTGTGAAATGAGAGATTGGAATGAATAACCTCTAATTACTCCTCCTTTTCCAACTCTATAATCCTGTGGATCTGTCTCACAAGACTGCTAAACGAACTACATTACTTCTCTTGGTCTGCCTAGATAGATGGGAAAACATGGATCTGAGGCACTCACAAGAAGTGACCCATAGGAGCATCAGGAAATTTTACCAAGAGACCCAAGGTCTCTTTCAGCATTAAAGATATCAGATTAGAAATGCAGAGAAGCTCAGAATGAAATCAGACCACTTTCCATCCCCTCACCCCCTACCTGTCAACCTGTGCTGTGCCATAGGGGAGAGTGCTAAAGTGCTGTGTTCCTATGAACCCCAAAGACTAGACTGGCTGTCCCTGGACCGTGCCTAGTATTATCCTGGAGGCTCTTAGCTTCTAGGCTGCTCTGCAAGGGTTGAGGGGAGGGATTCAGCTTGAAGAGCAGAGGAGAGGAGTTCAAAATATGTACCAAGGAAATGTGTTTGCCATCATTGATGTCGGGCTCCTGATTATCCCCTCATCCGTGCTTGCCAAGCTAGGGAAGGGACAACCCTCAACCCAAGCCCCAAACCATGGTTACTTCTTTCCCTTCCCCTTGCCCTTCCTCATGGTTTGTGCCAGGAACACCTTTTGTCAACCCCTGAGCATTGCTTGATCCCACTAGTAATATTTTAAAATTTTGCCTTGAATTTGTTACCTTTACAGATACTGGTTATTTTGCAGTGGGGGAATTTTAGCCCTGGTGAGTCACCCCAACCAAGCAAGGCCACCCATTGAGTTCTCTCTCCCATTATCTTTTGAAATAGACATCTCCAGGGGAGCCCACTTAGGCCCTAGCTCACAGCCTCTTAGCTCCTTCTGTCTTCCTTGCTTGTAATTTCCCATAGTGAGAGGTAAACGTTTTTCCCCTCTGTGTGCATGATTGCAACCTGAGAATCCTCTGTTCTCAGATGGTAGATAAAATATGCTGGCTTTAATGGGTGCTCAGCCAGGGAATGAAGGGGTTAAAAGTTTTAGCAGGCGGACTGGCCAGCAGGAGTTGGTGGTGTGGAGTAAGAGGGACGCCAGGCTGTCTCCAAACTTTTTGGCCCTCCCCGAGTGCAGAGATGAAGGAAGAGCCTCTATAAATCACTGGAGATTAGAGACCCTGTTCTTGCCGACTCGGCAGGGCTGCGCTGCTCAATGTCAAAGCCGCACGTATTACTTTAACAGCGCTCCTTTTCTTTATTAAATCCACTTTGAAATAAAAAAAAAAATGATGATCTTTCCAGTAAGGGGGAGAAGGCCTAAAAGGATTTAGAAAGTATCTGTTATGTTACATTACCGAGACTAATCACCATTCAGGGAGTAGGTAACATTTTTTGCACCATCTCAGGCCATAAAATGAATAGATGTATAAAGGTCGGTTCTTTAAAATCGATTTGTTGGACTGTTGACTTTTTTGCCCCTGGTCTTGCTGTTAGATCCCCCAAAGGGGCAGGAGTGGAGCCTTGGGTGAAGAAGCAGAGTGACCAAAAAAAGTTGGAACCCCCCCCCCCATAACCAACCAGATTCTCAGAAAGGAAGCTGTTCTTTTGGAGGGGGAAGAAGGGAGAGGGGGGAAGGGTGGCAAGAGAGAGCAAGAATCTGGTTTTAGACTTTAAAACCAAACTTAGGGAACTCTGAATAGACTCCATCTTTGTGAAAGAAAGCCTATACTTCTTTCCTCTATCTGACCATGATGAAGACATTTTCAGCTTTTGCACCTATAGCCAATGTCCTTCATGACTCAGAGCTTCTCCAAGGAGTGGGCAGCTTCTCCTAATCAAGTACCTCATGTTGAAATGCTGCTCTAATCATTAGTAAGCCTTCAGGGAAATAAATGAGGAAGAGGCCTGAAGGCTGCAAAAATGGAAAAAAACCAGAAACCTGATTTTGTAGCTGAACTCTCAGTCAACTGATGATACTCTTAATTTCAATAGAAGTGTGATGCTCAATGTGGTGGAACATAGAATGTAAGCCCCCTGTGGGCAGGACTGGTTTGTACCAGTCTTTGTACCCCCCAGTGCCCAGGTCAGTGCTTGGCACATACTAGGCACTTTAAAAATTGGTAATTTTTACAGTTAATCATTTATTTTCTCTCCCTCCCACCTTGCCCTCCACTGGAAGAAGAACAAACAAACAGACAAACAAAAGCAAAACCTTTGAATAAAGATACACAGACAAGCAAAACTGATTCCCACTTCGGCCACGTCTAAAAAATTTGTGTTTCATTCTGCATGTTTAGTCTGTCCCTTCATTGTCAGAAAGTGATTCTTCCATCGTTGGTCCTCTGGAATCATGGTTGGTCATTGCATTTATCAGAGTTCTCAAGTCTTTTGAAGTTGTTTTATATTTTACAATGTTGTTATTGTATTAATTGTTCATATACTTGTTGAATGGGATAGATGGTTTGAAGAATGGAATGAATGGGAACTCCCCCCCCCACAAAGTCTAATCAGGGAATGTGTGTGTGTGTGTGTGTGTGTGTGTTTGTGTGTGTATGTGTATTTGTTCTCAGAGAGGGTTCTGGAACCTCTCCTTATTAGTTTTCTCAATAATCAAGTGACCCTGACTACCACAGAAATAATTTCAAGGAGGTTAGGATTACCTCATAAACAGTCCCCATGAAAATCCTTGAAATCCTAGAGAAGAAACATGGTTGAGAGAGCTTTTCACCAAGACCTCCCTTCAAGCTGTGCACTGGGGAACCCAAGAAATGTGGAGTACACATTTTGTTTTCTACTCTCAAATACAAAGTGAGTGTAAAGTTAATTAAAGTGAATAGTGATCAAGTTATCAGATTTATTTAGAACTCTTCCCTGGGAGGGAGGAGATACGTTTTTAAACGGAGCTGGTTGATTGTGCATAGGAGGTGGTTTTGGTGAAGGTTCGATTGGACCGCCCAGGTGCTCTCCCTGAGCATATTCTGCAGCATGGTGCATTTTCCATCTGCTCCTTTAAAGTTTGGAAGGAGTTCACACCTTTAAAATGTGGTTCATATTTGCCAGGAAAAATGACTATTGTTTTGCAGAGCATCTCATCCAAAAGTTGACAAGTCACATCTTTTTTGGTCCTTTGTTTTTTCTCTGACAAACAGCTTGAAGGTATCACCTTTTCATGCTCCTGACACGATGAATTGCGGCTATTCATTTATGGCCGGGTGTGCTCAGGGGTGATCTTTCATGTGTTTAGGACGCTTGCCCAGTTTCGGAGAAGCAGTGCTTAAAATAGCTGGAAATAGATGTGGAGTTTGGGTTGGGTTGAAATGGGATTGATATCGTGTGTGAGCATATGCACATACAGCCCAGAGAAGAGATTCAGAGATAGAGCAGTTCAGACAGGGGTCCTGTAGCAGGCAGAAAATAAAAGCCATGGTGAAAGGAAGAGGAAAGAGAGGAGAGCAAAGGAGAAGAGAGGAGAGCAAAGGAGAAAAGAGGAGAGGAAAGGAAAGAGGAGATGAGAGAAGAGAGAGGAGGGGAGGGGAGGGGAGGGAAGGGGAGAGGAGAGAAGAGGAAAGAGGAGAGGAGAGGAAAGGAAAGAGGAGAGGAGAGGAAAGGGAGTATTACCATAAGACCCTAACTAGTGGTCCTGAAGCAGTCACTCAGAGCAGCATTGTGTGTTTTATTAGGAGAGAACAACTCTATAAAAGGAACAAGAGATTCAATCATAATAGAGTGGGGCGACAGGAGGCAGCTGCCAGCATGGCTTCGAAAACGCTTTCCAATCCAAAAAGAGTTGCCACATTTAATGTGCTGCAGCTGGTGGGATCATTTGAGGAAAAGCTGAACCTGGCATTTCCCCCACAGAATGGAATTCTGGGGTCTCCCCCATTTTCTTTGGGTGAGGTTCCCTCCCCCTCCTTCCTTCAACTTCCACTACAAGTGAACCTTCCAGAAAGCTTTTGAGTTGGGAAAGAAAGTGGTCAGTTCTCTAGCGGAGTCCTTGGTTCTTAGAAAAGGGAATAACAATAACAAACAATAGCTAGCATTCTATATAGCTCTTGGTGCCACTATATAGCATTCTACAGTGCCAGGCACTGTGAAAGTGCTTTATAAATATTATCTCATTTAATCCTCATAACAAACCTGGGAGGTGGATGCTATTATTATCTCCATTTTACAATTGAGGAAACTGAAGCAAACACAGATGAAGTGACTTGACCAAGGTTGCATAAGGGTCTGAGGCCATATTTGAACTCAGCTCTTCCTGATTTCAGGTCCATCCTGCTACCCACTGTGCCACTTTCCTGCCTTTCAGTCTTGAAGAGGTCATGCTCAAAGGATACAAACAGCACCTCACTCGCTGCAATTCATTGCATTTGTCAGAATTTCTACTGTAGCCTTGAAAGCAGCCATATAACTAAGGTGAAGGGAGATTGGTGTTAGATGTAGAAACAGAAACTTAGAGCTGGAAGGGGACCTTAGAGGTTACCTAGTCCAACCTCTCCCATTTTTACAGATGAGGAAACTGAGGCCCAGAGAGATGAAGCATTTGGCCTAAGATCATACAAGTAACAGACCTAGAATTTGAATCCTGGTTCAAATTCAGCTCTTTTTTCATTGTTCCATGCTGTTGAGTAGGTGACAAAGAACACTGATTTCATTTTTAATGACAGACCTACCTCTTGTTCTTTATCAGATTATACAATCAGAGTTGAATACCCAAAGTTTGGAAACATCCCACCAAGTGCTAGATAGAAATGTAACAATTTTTACACAAGGGGTAAGGGAGAGTAGAAGGGAGAAGGGAAGTAAACTCACTGGGTTGTGGCCATCCGGTGAGGAAAAAAACTCTGAAATGAGGTTACCACTGCAGCATGGTACCAGGCAGGGAAAGAAATTTCCCCAGAAATGACAATATAACTTCTGAGGACAGGTTGGTGATGGAAGGAAACATATCCCAGAATAATGCTGTCCCTACCCTCTAAATTTTCTGCCCTAGGATAAAGTCCTTCAACATCCACAGCCTCATTACAACTTTGCTAATAGACTTCCAAATGCCAGTTCAGACAGTTACTAGCCATGTAATAATGAACAAATCACTCAACCTTAATTAAATGATCTGGAGTTTTCTCATCTATACTATGGAGAGAACACTTAAAACTATGAACTTTACGAGGTTTTTTCAAGGAAAGGGTCTTTTGTCACACAACTCAATTTAACAACTACTTACTGAGGGCCTACTATGTGAAACCAGGAGTCACTTCTATGAATAATATTTGCTATGTGTTTAGTGTGTATACCTGAACATTCATAGCTACTTCCCTGGTATCCCTAGAATAGACAAAGACCACCAGCTGAAATACACTTCGGTATAACGGAAAGAACACAAGATTTGAAGTAAGGAGATCTGGATTCAGATTTCACAGTGTGGCCACTGTTCCTGATGTATGACCTTAGGTCAATGCTTCAACTCTATGAGTTTCACTTTCTTTGTCTTTAAAATGAAGAAGTTAACAACGGATCTGTTAAAGACCCTTCCCTTAAGCTCTTTGCTACTTTTAGAAAACTAAGAACCAGGTTATTTAGGGGCAACTTGGTGGCACAGTGCCAGGCCTGGGATCAGGAAAACATGACTTCCTGGGTTCAGATCTGGCCTCAGACACTTACTGTCTGGGTGACCCTGGGCAAGTCACTTAACCCTATTTGCCTCAGTTCCTTATCTGTAAAAGTTGCTGGAGAAGGAAATGGCCAAACCATTCCAGTATCTGTGCCAAGAAAACCCCAAATAGGTTGTGAAGAGTCAAACACAACTGACACAACTGAACAACAGCCTTGCTTTAGAGTACTGACATTTGAATCAGAGAACCTGGGTTCAAGTTCTGGTCCTGCTCCTGAGGTCCTGTGTGACCATGCACGAATCACTTGGATTCTCTGGACCTTAGTTTCTTCACATGTAAAATGAGGATGTTGAAATAGATGATCATGAAGGACCCTCCTGGCTTTAAAACTGATCCTGTGAACTCACTACACTGGCATTTATTATACATGCTATGAACATGTTTAGTGATTATTAAAGCAAACCACTGGGCAATAACAATAGCTCATATTTATATCATGCTCCATTTTACAGATGTGAAAACTGAGGCCCAGCAAAGTTAAGGAAGTAGTCTGTGGCCAGATGGCTAGTGAGTTAGGATTTGTCCCCGGGCCTTCTAATTTCCAGTCTAATATAGTCATTGATACTGCCTTTATTTCATGAGGACTCAACAAACTACATCGGTTAGGTGACAGAACAAAATGGAGTAGGAATCAGAAGTGCTGGGTTCATATCTCTGCTATCATGTGACCATACTGCTTCACCTCTCTGAGCCTGGGTTTCCTCATCTGTAAAATGAAAAGATTGTATTAAGTGACCCTTAAAGTCCTTTTAGCTCTAAAGTTATGATCTTTGAGCTGGGGCATAAAGTAGGCCCTCTTGTGGTCAGGATATTTGAGATCTTCTCAGAGTGACAAATCAGTCTAAGGGTGAATAGGCTCTCATGTCTCTGGGCAAAATAATTGAGTCACAGACTACAAAGTTTAATCCCTGCTCTTGCCAGCCACCAAAATGAATTGTTATTAAAGAAAAAAAATGTACAGAAAGAATTCCAACCACCATAATCAGTACCCATAACAGAGTTATTAAGTTTGCTGAAAAGGAATCTGAAATACATCATTTCATGGTTCATATTCCTGGATCTAGTAGCAAAAGAAATTGGGCTGCCATGCTTCCACGTTATACTGGCACAAAGCTTCTCAAGCTGAGGGATTTGGGGCTCGAGGTTGACAGTACAGCAAAAATCACCAACACCAAGTGCCTTCCATGTCCTGATTTTTCCAGAGGAGGAACAGTCTTGATAGCTGCAGTGTGGGTGCTTGGAATTCCTTTTATTATTAAAAAATTCCACCCGGGTAGCATTGAGTACAGGAACTCAAATCCGAGGTAAGCAGTAAAGAGCTCCTGTCTGCTATGATTTCTGTGCATCACCTCAAGTGTTGCTGGCAAATCGGCTTTGAAAGACCTTGTGAGTTAATGTTGTTGTATCCCAGGCTAGTGCCTGGTCAGGAGAGACGGCTGCTCCCGTTAAACATTCTTCCGCTCCATTTCTCCTGTCCCTCCAGTTTGTCAGTTTTTTCAGGGCAGCTGAGTGGCTAGAACACAACAAGCAAGCACAATCCTTCCTGTCAGACTCTCCCATAATCTTTCTGAGTCCCAAGGGTTAGCCCACATTGTCCTTTGCTTTACTCTTCCGGGATGGGGCACACCAGGATCAGACTCAGAACCATAACTGGTAATTCTAGAAATTGGGACAAACATCACCAAATAAGCCCGAGAGCTTTTATCATCATCATCATCACCATCAGTAGGCATTTATTAAACCCTTACTGTATTCTAAGCACTGTGATAATGCCAGTAATATAAAGAATGGCAAAAACACAGTCCCTTCCCTCAAGGAGCTCACATTCAAATGGAGGAGACAGTATGTTAACAATCATGTACAAACAAGATCATATGTATATAGCATGTAACATATGTATACATGTTAAACATGTATATACAAGATATATGTATATATGCAGGAGCTAGTATCAGAAGGAAGGCACAAGCATTTGGAAGATAGAGAGGGATGAACAGGAAAGGTAGAAGAAGGCAGAATTTGATCTGAGAAGGAAACCAAGAAGGGTGAGGAGAGAGAGCATGAGGAATAATGAATGAAAAGGCAAAAAGTGGGGAGATGGATGAGAGAAGGCCAGGGAGGAAACTGTAAGATCGTTGGAAAGATAGGAACGGCCAAGTTGTGTAGGGTTTTAAAAGTCAATGAGAGGATTTTATAATTGATAATGGAGGGAATAGGGAGCCATTGGAGTTTATTGAATAGGGCAGTGACATAGTCACAAAGTCAGACCTGCATTCAGGGAGATCATTTTGATGGCTGAATGGAGAATCTGTTTGAAAGGGTATAGAGATGAGTTTGGGAGACCAATTAGAAGGCCTGGAATAGTCCAGTCATGAGGTAATGAGAGCTTACACCAGGATGGTGGTTTTGTGAGTAAAGAGAATGGGATATATGGGAGAGATAAATGACAGTGTCAGAGGCTATGGAGAAGTTGAGAAGGATGAGGACTGGGGATTTGGGGCAATTAAGAAAGATCATTGGTCACTTTGAAGAGAGAAGTTTCAGGGGAATGGGAGGTCAGAAGCCACACTACAGAAGGTTTAGAATTAGAAGACAGTGAGAGGAAAGGATGTAGAAGCACTGTCCAGTTTTCTCAAGGAGCTTAGACACCAAAGGAAGCAGAGATATGGGACAATAGCTATCAGTGATGATTTGATCAAGTAAGAGTTTTTTCATTCAGTTAGGAGTGGGGAGAAAAACCTCATGGAGACAGCTGAGACAATGAAAAAACCCTAAGAACCTTTCTCTCGTTGCCACAACTAGGGGATGTGGCTACCAAGGAAAAAGGAACTTTCCTGAAATGTTACACCACATAGTAGATTCTGATTTTAAATTATTATTCCTCCTATTTATGTTCTAAATTGAGTTGTTTCTGCATGCTAAAGGTAAAAGGGCTATAAGCATATTCTAAGTTTTGGCACCCTAGGGTCAAGCTCTGGTTACCCTACCTTCCTTACATCTCTGATCAAACTGAACTCTTCCCACCATTATCAGAGAATGTGGCTCATGATTTACGTATGGTCCTCACTTGTGTGAAGTTTACAGCAAAAATATGGTCCCCACCCTCCTGATATATTCAGTGTAGCAGTCTAGGCAAGCATCTGGTCACCACAGCAATTCAGGTAAGAAATGCTGTACACCCTGACCTGCCCAAAGTATTTGATGTCATTGCTGTAGCCAAAAGGAATATTGTGTCACTGTAACAAGAAAGCCAGGTGAGAATCCCACGTGCCCACCAGCTTCTGTTGGAAGATAAAGCCTTGATTAGGAAAAAAGCTTTCTCTTCTTTCCCCACTCATTTATCCATAAACCTTGAAAAAGCAGTACATTTTCCTCCCTGAACCCATGTAAACTAGTGAAGATCTGAACCGCGAACTCATTTTAAGTGGGCCACAACATTTGTGATGATCTTGCTGGATTACTAGCCTGCTACAATGAATTCACCATTCATTCCTCCCCTTCTTTCTATGTATCTAACCATCAACTGAATTGTTTTGTGAAATGATGAAGCACTGTGGTAAAATGGCAGTAGTATTAGTCTAGGAGTCAGTGTTGGAAAAGTCACCTCCACTTTCAGAGCCTCAGTTTCCTTCTCTTTAAATTGAAAGGTTGAATTAGGTGATCTGATCCCTATGATCCCGTCTGATTCTAACAAGGGAAGCAGGAGGAGGAGAAAAGGTGTTTATGACTGGGACTCCCACCAAAGGTCAGCCTGGCCTCTGTAAGGGAAGCTATGTGATCTGAACTAAGCTTCTAGGGCCTCCCAAATAGTTTGAATTGCCGTGAGCCCTTCCAAGAGCGGCTCCCCTGAGAAACTGATCTCTCAAATGAAGGATCTCAGAGCCTTGCTATCTCACTGGTTTTCCTGAGTCAGGAAAGCACTGAAATCTCCTGGAGAAGTTTAAAGGAAAGATCAGATGGTCTACTGTTTAGGATTTTTAGAACATAATTCTGCTACAAAGGTAGCTTTCCTTCTTGCAAGATTGCTACCATCCAAATCTTAGGTTAATACCACCTGGATGGATCAGGAGAAGTGGTGTGGTATAGTGGGGAAAACCTGGACCTGCAATCAAAAGGCCTTGGAAGTCTGTGTCTGCCACTTATTATTTGTTTTTCTGGGACTCAACTAATCTGTAAAATGTGGATAATAACTGCACTGTCTTTCTAAAACACCATGTTTCCTCAACTATAGAAATAAAACAGGCCCAGTTCTCAAGACTAGGAAAAAACTTGCATGTTAACACACGAATACAAAATAAATCCAAAGTAAATGCCATATAGTTCATGTAGAAAGAGAGCACTAACAACTAGGGGGACCAAGAAAGTCTTCCTGGGGGTGACCAGGTGGCGAAGTGAATAGAGCAATAGCCCTGGAGTCAGGAGGACCTGAGTTCAAATCCAGCCTCAGACACTTAACACACAAAAAGCTAGCTGTGTGAGGGGCGACCAGGTAGCACAGGAGCAAGAGCACCGGCTCCAGTGTCAGGATGACCTGGAGATCGAATCACGGGCTCAGACACTTAGCACCCACCCAGAAACACCCGGCCGTGTAACCTTGAGCAAGTTACTTGACCCCAATTGCTTAGGGGCAGCCAGGTGGCTCAGCGAGTAAGAGCACCGGCCCCAGAGTTGGGATGACCTGGAGATCAAATCTGGGTTCAGACACTCAGCACCACACCCAGAAATAGCTGGCCGTGTAACCTTGAGCAAGTTACTTAACCCCGATTGCTTAAAAAAAAAAAAAACTAGCTGTGTGACCTTGGGCAAGTCACTTAATCCCAACTGCCCTACCTTTCCCCCTCCAAAAAGGAAAAAAAAAAGTCCTCCTCTAGGAAGGTGGCACGTGGGCAGAGCCTTCAAAGGATGTAGCATTCCAAAGTGAGAAGAGTGAGCGCCATCCTCATCATTCAAAATCACTGACACTGATACAATACTTTACTATGTAAGAAGCACTTTCTATATATACTACGCTATCTTATTTGATCTTCACAGTGGTTCAGTTAGCTTAGAAATGCTATCTCTATTTTATGGCTAAGGAAACCAAGACTCAGAGTGGTAAGTGATTTATCTGTGGGCATATGATTAAGATGCAACATACCTAAAATTTGTATTAAAATCTCCTAGGCTCCTGATTCATAATCCATTGCCTTTTCCACTACACCAAAGTTACTTCCCATATAATCATTTGAACAAAAATACCCCCTTTGTATCGCGTTGTATCTGTCATTAGATGTCTCTGATGGGGAACATTTAGGATTTCTTGCCTAAAATGAAGTCCATCCTTCTTACTTTACAAATGAGGAAATAGAGGTCCAGAAAGAAGGGGCCTTCCCAAGCTAGTTAATACCAGATTGAACAGTATCATTTAAATTCCTCTACTCTGAGGAAGTGATGTTCCCAAGTGGCTTATTTGAAGAGTTTGGTGTGAGAACATGGCCATGAATTGCCCAAGTTGAAAAGGCACTAAGGGATGATAATCTGCATCTGGGAAAGGGCACATGAAAGATTCATGACCTCAGAATGGTGTTCTTCAAAGAGCCAGAACTGATGATTTGATAGAGGTATCTCTTATGGGCTGTGTTCAGAGGAAATCCATCTGATTGGACTCCATGGGTAAAGGTGATGGAATGGCCACCATCATAATGTCCCACTTTGTGAGGTTTAACATTAGTTCTGAGGTAGCCCCATATGGAATTGTTCCAGATGCTCAGGGTTGTCTCAGAGGTATTCCTCCCTTAGGATTCCTTCCACTCATTGGAAAATACAAACAAAACTTTGGGGGAAAAAGCTAACAACCCAAAAACTCACAACAATGATTTAGGGAGAATTGGAGTATAGGTTTGTTGTTATTGTTATTGTTTAAGAGTCTGTAGATAGGGACAGAGCACACATGGTGGGATGGAATTTCCAGTTTGGTGGATTACTACCTCCCAGTCCTTGGTGGGACATGCAACACATGTGTGTGTCCAAGTGTGTATATGTATGTGCACAGTACATGTGGAAACTCTCAGCATTCAAGAGAAGTTAGCATAAACCCTGCTCAGATTACTTCCAAGATTTGACCAGATGTTTAAGCAAATTAACAAATGATTAAAGCCACAGCCGGCAGGGACCAGGACCCCTCTGGACAGAAGCAACAAGACTGCAGTGTAAGCTGGGCCCAGCTGTCTTGGCTGGAAAGAAGGTCATTGCAACGTGGGGGCCTGGGATTTATGGGAAAACATTGTTTGATAAAATGGGGAACTGCCTAGCCAAGCCTTGGGGCAGAAAGAATGTGGATTTTATTCTGACCGGGAGAACATCCATATAATCTCTGGTTTCCCTACAGCATCTTTCTCTTAGACCAATTTAGTGTCAAGATGGCCTAACTTTTCTCTATGGTTGCATACAAATTTTATTTTTTTTTAATAAAGGGATTTCATTTTCTCTTGGAGAACCATCTTAATTAAAAAGCCATGGAAACATCAGTCTGATGTCATGAAAAGTACTTGGAGTCACGATTTTCTGTCTTTTAATAACTCTCTGTGTGACCTTGGGCAAGTCTCTTCACTTCTCTGAGCCTCAGTTTCCCCATTTGTAAAGTGATGAGATTGAGCTAGATCACATTCTAAAGTCTCTTCTTGGACCATCATTCTTTGTGTTATGTCAGTGACTCTTGGTTTGGTTTTTAGAAGGGCAGCAGTCCTTCCTATCCCTTCCACTAGTAAACAACCCTGCAACATCCAGGAAGGGCTTTTGTGAATAAACCTTCCCAACACACTCAGTGGGGTCAACAGGACTGATGAATTACAACTTAACCTCTCATTTCAGTTTTCATTCATCCAGAATTCATTAAAATTATTCATCCAGAATCTTCATTAATTATATAAATGTCTCTTCTTTCTTGACCTCAAAAAAGGGCAAAAACAAAAATGCCATCTGGGTTTTCATGTAATATGTCATCAGATCTTGAGCTAGAAGTCATCTTATCAGACCCCCTCAAATTTTATAGGTGAGGAAATTGAGGCCCAGAGAGGTACTGTGGCTTGTTTCTAAAGTCACACAAGGTGGTTAATTAGTAGCAGGGCATAGATTCAAACTCAGACCCTCTGATTCAAATCCAGTGGTCTTTCCACTACAAAGGTGGTGGTGAGTTCTCAGTCCCTTCTATTACATGGAAGGGAACCAGGGTGGGTATTAGGATGTCCTTACAAGGATTCAATTTAGCAAGCATTTATTAAGTACCTATTATGTACCAGACAGTGGGATCTATACTGAGCATATACAGACAAAAAAGAAATAGTTTCTGCCCTCAGGAAGCTTACATTCTTCAGAGGTGTGGGGAAGAATATAAATTACATAAAAATAGATTTAGGGGTGGAGTGGTTGGGAAAGACTTTCTATAGTAAATGGCATTTTTGTTGAGTCTTGCAGGAAGCCAGGGATACCCAGAAGCAGAGGTGAAGACAGAGAGTATCCATTGGATTCCCGTACACAGGCACAGAGATGAGAGGTGGAATATCATTTACAGGAAATTGCACATGGGCCAGTTTCCCTAGAATGTCGAGTGATATGAAATCAAATTGGAAAGAAAAGTTGGAGCTGGATTATGAAAGGCTTTAAATGCCAGTTTGTCCAACTCCCTGATCTGATAGATAGGTGGTAAGGTCAGACTCAGGCTAGTAGAGTAGTTTGCCCAAGGCCACATAGTGAATAAGTAAGGTGAGCAAAAAGTGATCAGAAGTGGGACTTGATCCCCAGCCTGCTGAGTCCTCACTTTGTATTCTTTCTCTTACAACACACACGGCCCCTCTGGTTCTTCAAGCCGGTAAATCCCAGGGCTAGAACAGGATTACTGCAAATATGTAAAAATCTTTGATTTCCTCAGCTGGGGACTTGCCAGCTGTTCCAGATGTGATATAATAGGGCCTAAAGTATTGTCTTAGATGGCTGGTAGGTGGCATAGTACATAGACTACTGGCCTTACATTCAAGGAGACCTGAGTTTGAATCGTGCCTCAGATACTTAGTAGCTACGGGATCCTGGGCAAGGCATTTAAGTATCAGTGTCAGCCTGTTTCCTCATCTATAAAATGGGAATAATGATAGCCCTTACCTCTCAGGATTGTTGTGAGGCTCAGATGAGATAACATATGTAAAGTGGTGCTAGGCTTCATTGCTTTTATTAATTGTTATTATTCTAATGATGACAATGGTGATGGAGTGTCTCGCCTGCCTCACACTGCTCCAATAAGAGGGATGCTTTTCCTACCAGAGCTCTTCCTAACTTCAAGATTTGTACTCTATCCACTATGCCATACCACATCTAAAAAATAAAGGTGTTAACCTGATTTTAGGGCAAAAAAAAAAGGAAACCGACAGTAGAGGGGGCCATCCTTTATCTCTCTTGCCCCTTTTTCTCTGGCTCTCCCAAAAAGGAGCAGACATCCAGGCCCAGTCAGTGGGTGGCTTTGAGAGCCTGTGAGGTGACACTCCCTTTCATCCCTGTCTTATCTAGCCACCTCTTTGTGTCCACTGCCTATTGAGATTGGTCAGAAATATCCCTCCCAGCTGAACAGAAATTTCAGGGCTCTCTAATGTGGGCTACCTTTGAGCTGAAAGTGGTCACAGATCTTAATTAAAAACACATGCGGTTACAACTCAGCTTCTGACTGAGCTCTAGATGGACGGCTATGAGATCAAATAATGATGACACCCAGTATTTACACAGCACCTTTCTACAGTACTCCCTCTCTATAAATGATCTCATGATTAATACTCTCACCAGTCCCTGGAGGAGATAGCCAGTGTCCAAGTCTCTGCTGAAGGAAAGGGCCCAGAAAGTCAATGACCAAGTCAGATTTCAAAGCCATTCCACTTCTCCCCCTAAAAGACTCCATCCCCAAAGGGGTGTGAGTATTGTACTGTGCCTCTTGAATTATTCTGCCTTACTTTGTCTATACTTTGTATTTACTTATCCATCTGTGTACCAGTGATAGTAGAATGTAGACTCTTAAAGGTGAGGAGCCATTTCATTTTGTCCCTAGTGCCTAGCAGAGCAGAACCATAACTAGGGCAGGGCAGTCAGGGCTTTGCCCATGTACGCCAGATTTAAAGGGTGCTGACATTACTTGTAGTCTTTTAGTAGTATCGAATCAACAGAGATTAGCACCTAGTTAGCAGGAATCATTAGTTGAAATAAGAAGCTATATGATAGCAGCCTGGGGTGTGCTCTGGCCCCCTCCCCCATCTCCCTCCCTCACCCCCCTTCTCCTTCCCATACCTAGACAGTGGCCTCCCAGAGCTGCATTCTGAAAGTCTCCCAGTGTCTACCTCTCCAGCCTTCAACTGAAGACTTCTTTCATTCTATTTACCTCAGACATGATAAATTCCTATGGACTGCCCTATAGTACAGGGTGCTTTGGACCTAGTAAGTACTTAATAAATGTATATTGAATAAATAAACAAAAAATATTAAGGTGAGGTTGTAGTTTTGACCTAGCCTTATAAACCCTCCTCCTCGCCATGCTGCCCCTCCCTTCTCCCTGAAATGTACTTCTTGGAATGCCCTGCTTTCCCAAGCTCCAGCCTGTCCATTTATCTGTGTTCAGGTGTGTTTTATGATTTAAAATTTATGTGTGTATATGTGTATGAAAATATATGTAGTTGCTCACAGATACATGTATAGAAGATGAAAGAGAAAAAGTAGACAACTTATAATTACAGATATTTTTGGTTCATCTGGTATCCAGATGATCTCCCTTGATTCTGACAGTTTTGACAAATCAGTTTATTAAAATTGTAAATGTAACCCAGAGCTGTTTAGTAGTGGACTGAGCCCAAGAGTTTTTCTTCTTGCATTCTATTTAGCCATTTCATTAGTAGAGGTAAATATGGGCTATTCTATGGGGACAGAACAGCTGGACTTCTGCGAGAAAGCAAAGCCACAGATTAACTTGGCGCATGTATTCCCAGTTGGTTTTCCTCACTGAGACCTTTAGGGTATTTTAATAGAATTTTGACCTTGATCAGGCACAGAAAAATGTCCAAGTACTCAGGGCAAGCACTCAACGTCAAGGCTACCAGAATCTGTTCCCGTTGGGAGGGATTGGGGGAGGAATACACATTCTCTGGTGGGAGCACAGTTCACTTAGCAAGGAGGGGGTGATGGAAGGGATGTAGCAATTCATAGGAGGTCACAGCATAATGGTGGACACATAGCATTCTAGAACTGGCAAGTACTTTAGAGAGAGATAGCCAGTTTAGCCATATTACAGATGAACAAACCCTGCCTCAGAAAAGGGAAGGGATTCCAAGTTAGTGGCAAAGCTAGGACTAGACCCCTTTTCTCCTTATCTTTTCAGGCTGAGCTCTCTTTACATACCTCTCTACACAATGGAAGATACCTAGAGAGGAGATTGATCCCCCAAGCATGCAGATGACTGATGTGGCACCCTGGCAGTTGTTGTTCAGTTGTATCTGACTCTTCATGACCCTACTTGGGGTTTTCTTGGCAAAGATACTGGAGTGGTTTGCTATTTCCTTCTCCAGCTTATTTTTTTTACAGATGAAGAAACTGAGACAAACAGGGTTAAGTGACTTGCCCAGGGTCACACAGCTAGTGTCTAGGACTGGATTTGAACTCAGGTCTTCCTGACTTTAGGCCTGGCACCTTATCCACTGCGCCACCCAGCTATCAATTATTATTACAAAGGGGCAAAAAACATTAGCAAGACAGATGTTAACTTGAGGTGTTTTAAGTCTCATTTGCTTTAGTCAAGAGTTTTACTTTTAGCAAACTCACTCTTTAGTAAAACTTTGACAGGGAGAAATATAAGAGGTAGTGATGAGAAGGCAGGGCAGGGTGATTCTTGAGTCTCATGGCAAGTTGGGAAGTGGCCCTTTGCCCTGATCATTGTACCATGGAGGGGTCAGGGACAAATCACAACTGGACCTTTATGCAACAGACAGAGCCCTGTAAGGTTGTATATAAGGTCTCTTTTTGATAAATCTTATATTTTTTGGATTAACTTCCGTTAGTATTTCCAAGTACTTTCAACTTCATTTCTGATAAGTTTCCATTAAGCAGAACTTTATAAGGTCTCCTCCCATCCCCTCTTCCAGCCTGCTTCTGTTGCCTGGCCAGTGATCTGTAAAGGAACACTTAAATGTACTGGGGCGGGGGGGGGGAGGGTTGCTATTTACAGGAACCCTTTGGGGAAGCAGAGAATCCTTTTGTAGTTTTAAGAATTACTTCCCCCAATCCCTCTTATTTGATCTGAAAATTCAAGTTTTCACATATGAAGTTTTTATGTATATTAGACATATTTGAATTTTTAAAAAACACACACCTGATCATGTGACCAGGGTGAAGGGGAACAGTTAGCTAGAATTTTGCACTGCTCTATCAAGAATTTATGGAAGGACATGAACAAGAATTACATAGGGTTGCAATCTGTACCAGTGGAAGGAATGTCCACATCAGAAGTATGAGAAGCTGAAATGGAGCCGTCACCTTGGGCTCTGCTTTGCCAGCCACTTTGCCACTGGGATTCTAGAGCTTTCCTTAAGGAAGTGGAGGGTAGAAATGGGAGATGGCTTCTCGATCTTGTTATCTGCCCCCTCCTTCCATAAGTGATTGTCTTAAAGACAGAGGGCAGTCTTATAAAGGACCTGGTCATTACCTACAACTAACCCAATTTTTATCTTGTAGGAACACCTTTTTGGTCTCAGGGCTATAGTTTTGCTAGAACAAATGCCAGCCCCTGAGGCTTATGGTTCTAAAAAGGTTATACTCTGGCTTTGGCTCTCTTGCCCTCCCCTCACTTGGCATCTGGGTCTGTCCCTTTGCTTCCTTAAGACCCCTCATTTCCAGGCTGCCACAGCATATGATAGCCCTGTGTTTGTCTTAGGAGGGTCTATCCAATCTGATTGCTCCTTCTTAAAAGGAAGATAAAACCAAGGGGCAAGTGAATGAAGCTGTGTTTTTTCTGACTCTGGCAGAGGGGAAGAGGATTGGTTTGGGACTAGTTCCATGACACCTGGCAAGTCTCTTTACATTTTGGGACTTCAGTTTCTTTTTGTAAAATGAAGCGATTGAACTAGTTGAACTGTATTCCATGTGTGTGTATTTACCCTTTGAAATAATGGTACCCAAGCTTCCCCCAGAAAGTCTAAAGTATTCATTAGTGCCCACAGTTGCATAGATCTCAAGTCTCCAGGGCCCAACGGGAAACCCAACATAACTATTTTGTTATAAAGGCAAGTCTTTTCCTTGAGCAGACTGATATGGAAGTCAGGTGACGTTTGAGACCAGGTTCCAGTACTTACTATGTGATTTCAGGCAAGTCATTTAATCTCTTTGAAGCCTTAGTTTCCTCATCTGTAAAATGGACCAATAAATTGCAGTCTCACAGATTGTTGGGAAATAAGCATTCTGTAAACCATAAACTTCCAGTCTCAAATCTTCATCTGCCTACTAGACATTTCAAACTGGATGTGCCAAAGACAACTTAAACTCAACATGTCCAAAATTGAATTCATTATCTTCTCCCTCTCTTTCTAAACTCCCTATTGCTGTTAAAGGTACCACCATCCTCCCAGAGCTACATGTCATCCTGGCCTTCTTACTCTCTCCCTCCCTAAGACAGTAAGCAATCTTATTCAGGTTATACATAGGCAATCAGGTAAAACATTTCCACATTAGTCATTTTGCAGAAGAAAAAACAAAAAAAATGAAAGGAGGAAAGAAAATGAAAACTAGTATGCTTTGGTCTGTATTCAGATACCATCAGTTCTTTCTTTGGAAGCAGATAGCATTTTTTCATTATGAGTCTTTTGGGATTTTCTTGGATCATTGTATTGCTGGGACTAGCTAAATCATTCACAGTTGTTTATCGACAACATTGTTGTTACTTTGTACAGTGTTCTCCTGGTTCTGCTCATTTCATTCTGCATCAGTTCATGTAAGTATTTCCAGGTTTTTCTGAAATTAACCTGTTTATCGTTTCTTATAGCACAATTATATTCCATTACAATCAAATACCACAACTTCTTCAACCATTCCCCAGTTGCTGAAAATCCATCAATAATTGGCATTTCTACAGTACTTTATAGCTTGAAAAGTTCTATCTATCCATTATTTCATTTGCACTTGCACGTCTCAGCAACTTTTGTGGAGTAAATACAGGTGTTATTAACCCCCCTCCTTTCCATTGTACAGATGAAGCTCAGAGAGGTTTAGTGATTTATTTGGCTTCACACAACTAGGAGGTATTAAATGCAGGATACAAATTCAATTCTTTTATACTCCAAATCCAGAACTTGGGTCATTATACTATACTGCCTTTCTTATTATTTGTATTATCGTTTTTATTACCCTTCTTGATTTTTTACACATCAGTCTTCTTTAAAGTCATGATATGCTGTCACAACTGATTGCTTCTTTGGTGGCTATGAAGTCTCATTCTCAGAACACCTTGGAGAGATTTGGGAATGATTCATTGGACACCTGATGTGCAGTTTGGTACCACTTCATAGATTAGACGCTTCAACATACTAACCACAGAATTGTAAATGGCTAAAGGTAAATTTTACTCTTCTCCCTTAATGTGCCACTTAGTAGTTTGAGCCTGAGTTGAGAGTCAGGAGCACTTATCTCAGCAGCTATGAAGGTATGTTCAGTGGACCTCATATAGGAATCAGGATACAAGCTTCTGGTTTGGGTCAGAACCCAAACATTGCTTGGTATGTGATTTTACGTGGTTATTTCATCCACTGAGTCTCATAATATCCTACCGTAAAAGGAAACTGAGAATCTCTCTCATCACTCCTCAGTTTATCTATGTAAGAATTACTCTACAATCTCTCTCAGGAAGATGGTGAATCACTTAACCCTTCTCCAAGCCCAGTTTCCTTATCTACAAAATTGTGGGGTTGGATTTAATGGTCTCTACATCTAAAATCTATGATCCTGTCATCTATAATAAATCAATGAATCTAAAAGAAAAAAAAATAAAAGTCATGAGCAAGAGTGAGGACAGAACCTAGGTAAAGGTAGGATTGAAAGAAAAATGAGCTTCCCTGTCAGAGCCTCAGGAGTTTCCAGGCCTGAATGACATCCTAGGTTCTTGCTGCTCCCCCAATGAGTCCAACTGCCTTGGTCGCTTTTCTTTCAGAGGGGACATCAGCCTTCCCACCAGAGGGCTTAAATACCACATACAAGGGCTAAACCAGATTGCAGGTAAACTGACAGGCCTCAAACCCATTGGGGATGTCTACCCCAAGCATGTGAAGACTTCCCCCCATGGAATGGCTGGATGAGAACGATTTGTTCCAACAGCCATGAAGGCAGCTGAAGCAGGTGCTGTAGAATGCTTAGAGCCTGGTCAGATATCGAAAATGCCAAGGTCATCCACTGCATCCCAGGCCATTGCTAGTCATCTTGACTTTTGTCTTGTCCCCTGGCCTTTGATGACTCTGGAAGAGAAATTTAGGCTGATGACTTTGTGCAATTCTGACTTACTTAAGTCCAGTTCATACATGAGTCAAATCATCACCCCATGATGTCATTGGTCCTCTTAGAAATTGAAGGACAAACAACAGCAGCATGCAGCCAGTGTGGCTGACAGAACCTTGCACTGGACAGGAGACCTAGACTCAAATTGCATCTCTGTTGCCTAGTGACCTTGGACAACTCACCTCCCTTCTCTGGGCTTTGGTTTTCCCTCCCAGGAAAATGAAGAGTGGGCTTGAAGGTTCTTCAGTCTTTGTAAAGAACTCTAAGAGTTTTAAGGATAATTCCTATGAGGGCCAGCTTCATAGCACAGTACTGTAAGTCATGCTGGAAAGGCCATGCTGTCAAAGGTAGTGAGAGGAGCACTGAGCTTGAGACTGAGGGCATGAGGGTTTTTTCTTGTTGTTGTTTGGTTGATTTTTTTTGGAGGAGGGAAGGCAGGGCAATTAGAGTTAACTGACTTGCCCAAGGTCACACAGCTAGTAAATATTAAGTGCTTGAGGTCAGATTTGAACTCAGGTCTTCCTGACTCCAGGGCTGGTGTTCTATTCGCTGTGCCACCTAGCTGTCCCAGAGGGCATGAGTTTTGATCCCAGATCTGCTACCTATTCCCCATATGACTTAGGACAAGTTCTGTTTCCCTTTCCTGGGCATTTAGGTCCCTTAGCTGGAGACTGAGAGACTTGAAATGGATAATTCTTTATCTGTCTAGATCCTATGAAGATCAAATCAAATCAAATATGATAATAGATGTAAAACACTTTGCAAACCTTCAAGTGCTATGTAAATGTTAGTTGTTATTATGTTAAGAAATACAAGGAAGATTACTATGATGAAGGGAGCCCCCTCCCTGACTGACAGCCCCTTCTTGCTAACCTCATACAATACTTGCTCTTCCCAGGCTGAGTAGAGAGTGTGCCAGGCATTACCACCTGTGCTGAATAGTTCTTCTGGCTCTACAAAGACAAAAATTTTTATTTTTTTTCAAAGGATGATTTAAATTTGTTTGTTAAGTACTATGAAATGCCTTATGGGAAACCAAAACTACCCAGACTCACCGGGGCAGGAAGCCTGGCTGATTGGCGTTTTCAGAACTGTCATCTCAGAAACTTCATCTTTCCAAAAAAGAAAAAAGCCCTTTTCCATCACATACTGGGGAAAAAAAATTGTAAACAAGCCACCATGTTTGGGGACCCAGCCCCTTAGTGAAAAGAAACATATGGGTTACCCTGAGCAATTAGTGCTTTGGGGTTTATGGAGTTTGAGTCCTAATCTAGGTTCAGCTGTATCTTTGCTCCCCTTTTAGGA
Source organism: Petaurus breviceps papuanus (assembly GCF_028583685.1). Taxonomy (NCBI): domain Eukaryota; kingdom Metazoa; phylum Chordata; class Mammalia; order Diprotodontia; family Petauridae; genus Petaurus; species Petaurus breviceps. The sequence continues at coordinate 2,779,731 of NW_027187398.1, read as the reverse complement.
TGATGATTTGGACTGACAGCCTCACCACCTGTTGTTAATTGGACTGTGGTGCTTTCTCCTCCTGCCGTCATTTCCCATTACAGCCATCTATACCATCTCATCTTGGGGGGTGGGGAATTAGTTCCCATCAGCACTTGACTGGTCCTCTCTTCACTTTCCTGTGAACAGTCTTCCCCCATACTACCTAGTACAGTGCTAGGAACAAGTAGGCATCGGTGTCTGCTGATTGAATGATTGAATGAATGAGTGACTGAGTGGAATCAATTTGGGACAGAACTAGCAAGAGTGTCAATAGGCACAGAGGGCAGGAGAAAACTACCTTAAAACTAGGGGACACAATCACAACTGGCAGGCATCATGGAGGAATGGGATGGGCCCCGAATTTTGGAGCCAGAAGACCTGAACTGAAATCCTGGCTCCAATACTTAATAGCTATGTGATCCTAGGCAAGGCACTTTGCCTATCTCTGCCTCTGCCTCCTTATCTGTAAAATTCAGAGAATAACACAACAGATAGTTGTTTTAAGGAAAGTGCTTTAGAAGCCTTTGAACACCATATAAATCTGAATTACTATTAGCACTAGAAGTTGGTCTCACGACAACTGCCCTACGCAGAAGGGAAGTACCCTGTTCTTTTTTTTTTTCTCTTTGGAGGGCAGTTGGGGTTAAGTAACTTGCCCAAGGTTATACGGCTAATTTTTTTTGTGTGGGTGTTAAGTGTCTGAGGCCAGAACCGAACTTGGGTCCTCCTGACTCCGGGGCCAATGCTTTACTCACTGCACCATCTAGCCACCCTAAAAGTACACTGTTCTACAAGAGAAGACATAGCAATCATGGAGCAAACAGCAGTTCCTGAATCGGTGATGCCTCCCAAGTCATAAGATCATAAATCTAGAGCTGAAAAGGACCTCAGAAGCCATCTAGTCCAACCTGCTTACTTCACAGAGTAAAACACTGAGGCCTAGGGAGGCTAGTATCATGGCCAGGGATACACAGAGACTATATGGAAGATCTGAGGTCGTCAGACTCAAAATCCAGTACTCAGTCCTTGGTGTTATGTTGCCCCCTCTCTGATTCACTCCCCCAGTCAATTATTTGGGGTCCCAGTCAGACCCCAGGGTCCATGTCCCTGATTGGAGACTAGGGAGATACAGTCAATTCTTAATTAAGCATTTGTGGTGGGGAGCTGTAGTGAAGATCCACAAAAGACCTCTCTGGTTGGTTTTGAAATATATCATTGGGCATTGTTTCCTTTTTCCAACAAATTTCCCTTCTTTATCATATTTTACCATGAATAATATGAAGAGGTCCTAGCATAGAGATCCATCAACCCATTTGTTCCAAGATACAGAGTGTTTCCATTTCCAAAACATATTTACTTAAAATACAGTAGAGATCCAAATCCTGTGTACAAAGAGAACCTGGTGGAGGGGAAAGAACTGCGGACTGGGAGTCAAAAGACCCAAGTCCTGCTTTGCCAGTTACTAGTTTTATGGCTCTTAGGCAAATCACTTCACATATCTGGACCTCAGTTTCCTCATATGTAAAATGAAATATTTGCCCCACTTATTTTTGAGAGATACTGTGAAGACATATGTGCAGATATACAGATAGATCCTTTTGAAATAACATTTATTACTGTGGAGTGTTTATTAATAACATGGAGAGGCATTGTGATACAATGAATAGAACTGGCCTCAAAGGCAGAAAGACCTGGGATATGCCACAATACTCCACAAATGTGATGCGATTATTATTTTTACCCTTGCAATATTTCTGTCATCACTTTGCATTGTTAAACTTGCAAGTTCAGCACTTGAGAGGCTATTTATTTACTCCTCGCATTTTGCCTGCAATTAGGGTACGCCACCACTAAGTGAACAGTGGTCCCTTGGTTATAGCCACATGATGAAAACATCTCAGTTTTCACCAAAGATATGGTTTCCTGAGTGAAAGGATCAGTTTTCCTCTTAAAAAAAAAATAGAATTTAAAGCAAAAGCTAAACATGGTCAGTTTTTTGGTCCAAATCTGTGTTTTATTAGTATAAGGAACTCTTTTTACCAATGAAGATCATATGATCTGCAACTTCTACTCTTAAAAATGTTGCCAGAAGAACTGAAAGTTTGTGACTAGTCCAAGGTCATACAGTTCTTCTGTATCAGAAGTAAAACTTGAACCCAGGCCTTCCTGCCTTTGAGACCAGTTCTCTCTTCATTGCACTACAATGCCTCTTGGTGTTATTTATAAACAGCAGTAATAAACATGATTTTAAGTAGATATCTATAATTGCAAATATGAAAAAGGAAAACAGATAACAATTGGATTCTTTACCCATCAGTAATTGTTATAAATCATTGCTTACTCTAATCCTGGTTTTTATCCCCAAGTTCTGGTAGAATAGAGAAGTATCTAAGTCATTCTTAATCCTTATCTTGGTATCAGACTCCTCTCAGAATGGATCTAGGACTTGAGGCCAATTTTTCATTAAAAGCATCAAGGCCGATTGCCCCAGCTGCTACAGCCAGAGTGGGAGGGAGCAAACTGCCCACATGTAGATGTCTTCCATCACTGTCACCAGAGGTCTATCTGTGTAGTTGTAAAGGCTAATTTAAGGAACGGCCTTGCCATTCCTTTTTAGTTTCTCTGCTCTCTTCTGCAAGTTTTCGAAGATGACAGAGGGATTGTGATCACACAATGTGACTGCAGAGGCAGCATCAAACAGCCCACACACTCCATGACAAGTGTTTCTCCAGTGGGAGATTTTTCTTGCCACTTTCCACTTTACCATAGGAGTGGGAAACAGTTTAGGAGAAGAAGGGGGGAAAGATTAAAACCTTACCATCTTCCACATTTCTACCTCCTATATTTTTTTTATTAATTTATTTCCTTTTAGTTTACAGGATTCAATTCCACAATTCCTTGAGTTTCACATTTTGTCCCCCTCCTCCCCCTCCCCCCTGTGGCAGCTTATAGTCAAGTATAGGATCTGTAAATACTTTCACATTATACATTAGTCAGGTTATAAGGACGGATTGTACCAGCTGGAATGCAAAATGGTAAAGAGGACTACCTCCTATATTTTTGTATGAATTGAAATTTCTTTGCAATGGTCCCCTTACTAATCCAGTTTAGTGAACAGTTATGTTATTATATATTTATTGTTGTTAAGTCATTTTTTAGTCATGTCCAGCTCTCTGTGATCCCAGCTGAAGTTTTCTTGTCAAAGACACTGCCATTTCCTTCTCCAGATCATTTTACAGATGAGGAACTGAGGCAAACAGGGTTTTGTGACTTTCCCAGGGTCACACAGAGAATAAGGTCTGAGAGTGGATTTAAACTCATGAAAATGAGTCTTTCTGGTTCTAAGCCTAGTGTTCTATCCACTGTGCCACCTAAATGCCTATTTCATATGGGTAGGGGTGTGTGGGTGTGGGGAAGGGGGTATGGGTGTGTGTATGCCATCGAATTGCCCATTATATGTGCACATATATGTATATACATAAATTATTGTATTATAATATTATTATAAGTTATCATGTATAAGCACTATATGCAAAACATGGTATTAAGTGCTAGGAACACAAAAACAAAAATAAAAATCTCTGCCCTCAAAGAATGTAAATTCTACTGGAAAGTACATGACAGAACAGGTAAGGGAATTATCATGATACAGTAAAAAGAGTGCTAGATTTGCCATTGGATGGCTTAGGTTCAAAATCCTAGTTCCATTACTTGCTACCTCTGGGCCTGTGGGCAAGTAACTTCAACCCTCTGGGCCTGTTCTCTCATCTACAAAATAAGAAAGTTAAATTAGGCGACTTCAAGGATTCTCCTCAGTTCTAAATTCACAAGTCAATATGAAAAAGTCATTTAAGGAAGGAAAAAGCAACTAACAGGTTTCTGTTAAGAGTGACTGTTGTGAGATGACCCTTTGAAGGAAGCTATTATGAGATGCTAAGAGACAGAGGTTAAGAGGAAGTGCACTCTAGGCATGGGGAACAACCTGTACATAGGCATAGAGCAGGAAATAGTCTTAGGGAAAGTTCAGTTTGTCTGGCATCTAGAGTACAGAAACGGAGCAATATGCAATGTCTGGAAAAGATAGATGGGGGTCATTTTTTAAAAGAGAACTTTAAATACCAAGTTGAGGAATTTATATTTTATCCTGGAAGCAATAAGGAAACACTGAAAATTTTTGAACAGGAAAATGCTATATAGTCAGACCTGTCTCTTAGGAATTTTAATTTGTCAACTATGTGGATAGACTAAAGAAAAGAATGATTTGAATCAGAGAGACCACTTCATAGGCTATTGCAACATCAGCAGGGAAGTAGCCCTGTGAGCAGAAGTGTACCAAGGAAGGGAGGAAAGGAAGCAAGGAAGGAAAGAAATGGGAGGACAGAAGATGATACGGACTATGGACTGTGTGAGGAGAGGTAGTAGGAGAGAGGAATTTTTGCTTTAGCGTCTTGTGACTAAATCACAGAGAGATAATGAGAGCAGGGCCTGAGAGTGTGTCTGCCATGGTACCTTCCTTTTGTTGATTTTCTCTAATTTATTCTGTATGTAGCTAGTTTGTATATAATTGTTTTATGTTGTTTTCCACATGAGGTCCTTGAGAGCAGACACTGTCTTTTGCCTTTCTTTGTGTTTGCAGCACTGCTGCATAGTAGGCACTTAATAAATTCCTATTCAAGAATTGACTGATTAGGACTGCTACTCTCTTGGGTCCTGGGATGACTGAGCAGCATCAGGTCAAAGGTAGTTGCATTAGCTCTCATCATTGGTTATTCCAAATTCCAGAGAACCACAGTTATAGCCATTGGGCAGATGTGGGTGGGAGTTCTGTCTGGATTTCTGGAATAACAAGTAAGTGATATTCTGGTCCTTCAGACCAATCTGAACTCATACTGTATATAGCCTCATACAAAGGGGATAGGAGGTAAGGAATGCCTAGAAAGATACCTTGCGCTTGGAGCAATTACTCAGCTCCCAGTGTCTAAGATACCCCAGCTCTGTCATGCCCTTAGTGGCCTGAAGCTTTGGATCTGGGATGGATCTTCTCAGGGTCTTAGATAGATGTTGATCCCTTTCAATTTTTCTGGTTCCCAAGATTTGAGACTGTTTAAGTAGATCGTGAACCCCAGTTAGCACAGGCTTTCTGTTATCTTACCAACCAGAACATATAAGATCAGATCAGATCTCAAAGGGCTAATAGCCTTTTTCAAGATAAATCATTTTAAAATAACATTTCAACCCAAAACAGCAGGGTCACTAAACAGAAAGTCAAAGTGATTTCCCCTGCTGTGAAAATAGAGAGCACAGACATGGAGAATAATCCTACTTGTATGTGCCAATCAAAAAGGTCAGGAGCCTGTGCTCTTTCCTGTTATGACAGATAGAGCCTAGACCAACTGGCTAATGTGGTCTATAAGGCAGTGCTTAGGTTTGGCAACTTACGGGGTTTTTGGCCCTCTCTTATGTGCACTTGTGTGAAGTGTCCTGGCCCAAGGGAGGCTGAGCGTGGGAGCCTGCCTCATTCTCATGGACCTAAGTAGCACTGGGGTGGTGGCACCAAGAAGTATTTCCTCACATGGGTAACGAGCTGACATATGCTGAAAAGCTCTTTAAACTCCATCAGGAAGACCCATGTCTAGCTCTTTCTCCAAAGAAAGATAACTGTCTCCTTCTAGATTGGGAACTACTCCCCAAAGGCCTGGTACTCATTATTTAAACATTATCCATATTTCTGGAGAACCTAAGTTATTTTTAATATATTAATGTGACTATAAAAATAGCTTAGTACTTTGGGACCTCAGGTGCAAGTCATGTAACGGGTCTGGTCTTGGATCTTCCCTGTGTAAAATCAAAATAAGACCTACCCACCTGCTTCATCTAGCATCTGCTGAGATAAATGAGTTAGTATTCATCAGCTCAGAAGAAGAAAAACACTTTACAAATAAAGTTAACATAGTCATTGAATTTTATAGCAGGCTCTTTGCCTGTAAAGGTGCTATAAATTGAAATGATGTAGGATGAATCACATTTTCCCTTAAAAAAATAATAACATAATGGGGGTTCCATTCCTGATGCCCGATTCCCAACTTTTTATAGAAATTATTGCAAGCACCACATTTATACTAATTAACTATACATTACACACCTCTGTACTCTACAGTATAAAGCTTTAAAAACTGTATGTAATTGAATAGGGTCATACAGTAACTAAACATGTAAAACTGAATTTAATTTTATTTATATAAGAGAGTGACAATAACTGAGGTTGAAAACCAGGGAGACTCTGATTAGAGGAGTTATATAGGACTGATGAAGACTGCCTGAGGCCTATAATCAAAGGGATTGGGTCTTATGCACCAAAATATATCAGAAAACAGTAACTGAGGAAAATAGCTTGTGGTGCTACCTTCTCTAAGTGGTAAATACTTGGGGGTAATTGCCAGAATGCTGTAAGTATGGAGTGCTTTAAGATTAGGACAGCCTGTTAGATTGTTTATTGCTGTTTGGTAAATAGTCCTACTCAAACCTCCAGTTACTTTGTATGATTTCGTTTTACAGCCCATCATTGTAGTGTTAGGGTCCTGCAACCCCTGACTGCCAGGCTCCTGCAATCTCTCAGTCACACCCTCCTTTAGGAGCGACCAGCCCAGCAACAGCAGCATAATGGGTCAGCCTATAAACACCAGCAAAGAAGTCCCATTTCTAGCTTTTATGTGCTGACTATAGGCAGCCCCACGTGGGAGAGAATCTAATTCTTGCCTTAGGGCTGCTGGCAAGAGCTATTGCCTTCCTGTCCCCACAGTTCAACTGCCCACTGTTGCTTATTGTGGTAATATATGGCAGTAACCAACAACACCCCCTCCTATGCCAAAATATGGGTGTGTTTATGGATATATGTATGTACATATGTATGTAATACACACACAATCCGCACCCCTGCCCCCCCCAATAATAAAAAACTTCAGGGCAGAAAGATGAAAATTACTTGTCCATTAAAGACCTCTGTGAGTTTTGTTGAATGTCTTTATGTGAAATGGATATTTGGGTCAAAAGAAAGATATATGGGTAGATTTCTGGTACATGTACATGTATGTTAAAAAAAAACATGACTTTTAGATCTATATACGTTTCCTAATATTTCTTAAAGTAGAAATTGGGTAAAAGATACGCATTCCACTAACAGTGAAGCACCTTAAAGATGTTGCAAGAGCGGTAAATAGTGAGTTCCTGATGACACTGACCACACCTCCCACTCTCTCCAAAGGCAGCTGGCCTTGTGAGAGGCTTCCCATTTTAAAATAAGGAAATAACAATTACGTTTTAAGTTGCGTTGGTTGAGAACCAAAAAAATGACTTGGCACGAATTTCCATCCTGGGCCTTCAGAACAGGTTGGTCTGTAACACCGTACACAGTCTGTTTTCTATCAGTGGTTCCTAGCCCGCTTATTAAACAGATTTATACAATGAAAGAATCTAATAACAGAAACATTCACCTCCTTTATTACTTGGCATTATTTATGGTTCATGCATTTTTTTCAGCTACCTTCCTATGCACTAGAATCTGCCAACATTGTACTTATACAGTTTATGTACCAAAGTACAAGTCGTTTGGGGGATGAAAAAAAAAGATTTGTCCTTCTTTCTATCTATTTCGCCAGCTAGGATCCCCTCCCCCCAGCAGCGGAAGAGTCTTCCCCATCCTGAAATGTTTTCAACCTAGCAGCCTCTCTGCCCAGCTAGGGGTCTCTTTTAGATTCCATAATTCTTGGGGTTTTGTTGTTGTTGTTGTTGAAGAGATACTCTTTTCATTCCTGGATTCAGGAGTGGTATAAATCTTTGTTTCAGTTTGCTTAAATAAACTTGGCCCTGGGGGAAACTATATGTGATCCTTAAAGATCTGTAAACATCTTCTTGGGGTTCCCCAGACCCAAAAGATACCCTAGAGAATTGATTTCCTTCCTTTTCTCATTCCATTGGAAGGAACTGCTGAATTATGGAAGCAATGGTGTGGATTTTACAGGAAAGCCAGTTTGGAAAGTTTGGAATGGAATAAGTTTAAAATTCTGCAATGCTGGGTCTCGAGTTACCTTTTTGTAGGGCAGAATGGAGTTTGGAAAGGGAATAAGGGAAAGAACATAACCAAGAACATGAAATGACTACAGTTATTCAGAGTGATCAAGGTGTGACTAGCTTTCCCCTGTCTTACTTACCCTAACCTCTGCTTTGACCAGCTACCAGTTCTCCAGTATTGCAGACTGGAAGGGCACCCGCTGAAGAATTCTTTTCCCCTGCCTCTGTCACAGGACATAGATTTGTCCTTGCCTCCTCATGTTGACATCACTGAGCAAAGCCCACTCAGGCCACTTGCTACCCATTTGACTTTGGACAAATCACTTAGCCTCTCTTGGCCTCACTTTCATGCTCTATGAAATGAGGCAGGTGTAGTCAATCTATGATACTATGCCAGTCAAGGTACCGCCCAAGTGATTTGAATCCAGAAGCAACCATTTAGGGTAAAGGAGCAGAGAGAAAAATGGGATCTAGCAACTCCTGTGAGCAATAGACCCATGGGGCTGCCATCGATAAATAACCATAAATGGTAATTTGTAAGAGGAAGCTATGAATGCAGAGAATGAGGAGTTAGTTGTTGAATGATGCATAAAATTAAAGGAATTTTTTTTTTACTTAAAACACTTTTTTCCTTATAAAAACTATAGCATTCAGGCTACACCCTCATGCACATGTTTCCTTAATAAGGATTTCTGAAGCCATGTCCGGGCCATGTGGCAGGGATTAGTTGTCTTCCATATTATTAATTATAATAAATATGAGCATGGAGGGTTTTATGAAATTTTGCATGAATGGCTGAATTGGGAGTTCTGGTTTCTAATTGCCAGCTGGGTCCACCATGGCTTGCATAGTGAATGGATACGCTTTCCTCACTTCAAAGGAGACCCCTTTCCTCCCCTCTATCCATGCATATACAGACCAGCCCTTCCTCCTTTGCATGTTCATGAACACATGGGCCTCCATCTTCAAGGCTCAAGAACCTCCCACCTTAACTGTGGTGTTGTCATGTAAATTATCAAGAAGGAAAGTAGCCAATTAAATTCCAATTACTCTTTCTAATCCTGTGTCCTTACTATATTAAGGAAAATAACACATTTCCCAAAATCAGGGTTTCCTATTCTGAGTCAGTCACTCAGTAGACTGGGAGCCAGCTGGCAGCTAGGTTAGGCCCAGTCTTGCCTTTGCCAGTTGTCTAAGTGAGCAACTTGTTTCATCTCCTGGGTGCTTCACCTTCTCCACTGCAAGAGAAGTGGGGTAGCCTCAATCACCTCCATGGTCCCTTCAACTCTAGTATTCTGGGGTTTTTGATATTGAAATGAACTGGATCATGAACCAAATAGTGGAATGGATATCATTAATTTGCTGCCTCAGAGCCATAACTAGGAATTTTTGCACCTGGGGCTGCATAAACTGTTATCAGGGCAAACAGTAGGAAATATGCCCTCAGATTACCTTTTTAAGTCAAAATACCACACCATAGATTCAAGAGTTAGGGGGAGAGTTCACCTGGGAGTGCCAGCAAGGGAGAGGAAGAAGACTGTTGGGTAACTTCCAGTTTTAACCGTATTTATCCCTCCCACATCATGACTTTTTCCATCACAGTTTCAATATATTGCGGGTCAGCATAAGAAGTTAAATGGAAACTTTTGGGGAGTTTTGTAGAAGCTACAGATGACACTCAATGGCCAGCAGATGACACAGAAAAATATGCAACCTAAATTTTACAATAAGGTACTATAAACACCCCATAAAAGAAAAAGAAAATAATCAGACTTATTCTCTGGTACAAAGGGAAGGCCAAAAAATTTTATGTGGATTTTCCAGAACACAGGAGTGCTGTGCCCCTAAACCCCAAGATGTGGCAGGAATAACTGTAATTCTTTATAACTAAGTACGAAGTTCCATTGTTCTGCACAGTCAGGCAGGTGCTTTCTAAATTCAGTGTCCTAGAGCAAAGCCCTAGTTACCCATCCCTAGTGTCAGCTTTGTGCTATATCCTTTAATAAACCTGAATCTTACTTTTTTTTAAACTTGAGTCACAAAATCAAGCAAAAGTAAAAAACCTAGAGAACTGAACAAAATCAAGGCAGAACAGAAGGTATGTATTGAACAGTCACATCGAAATGGTTTCTAAAGTTTGCTTGAACCACATTGATATTTGGTTTGGTTTCTATCTCTTCTGAGCAGAGCACAGAGCACCTGTGGCTTTGTGTCTGTGCAGTAACTAAACCTCGGTATTTTGGATGCACTGGGGAGGCATTGATGGTTTGAATTCTTCTGCAACCAGACTTGCTCTTCAAATTTATCTAAGTTATGACACTGGAATGTTTTCCCCCCTTGGAAAAATGGGTATCTCTTTCTCCTTTCTCTTCTCTCTGTCCTCTCTGTCCTCTCTCCTCTCTCTGTCTCTGTCTCTCTCCCTCTCTCTCTGTCTCTCTGTCTCTGTCTCTATCTCTCTCTGTCTCTATCTCTCTCTGTCTCTGTGTGTGTGTATGTCTCTCTCTCTCTGTCTCCTCTTCCCCCCCCTCAGCTTTTGGGAAGATTCACATAATTGAAACTTGTAAAACAACTTAAGATTGAGAAATTCAGGCTTTAATTTTCATGAGCAGTTTATCCTCTTTGTGGCTCATTCCTGTCTCCCCTCTTCATTGACTTGCTAGGAAAGATATCAGCCACAAAGCAGGATTGGCAACAGGGTTTAGCTATGCCTAGAAGCTACCCGAGTGTCTGTTTATATGTGGCAAGTTACCTGTGGGTGGATAGCCGTGTTTATGCACATATGACTTGGATCAGTCTACTTTCCAGAGCAAAAAAGTGTTTGGGGATTATCCATTAGTCTGAACTGTATGTGCCTTGTGATAGTCATTAATTTTTTTATTATTCAAAATAACTTAAACTTAACTCTCAGAAAGCACCTTCAACTCATGGTATGTTACTGTCAGAGCTTGGCATCTTTAAAGATCCAAAAGGTAGGGCTGTAGAAGCAACTTCAAGGCCCTAAAAGTAGCCGACAGTGATTTGGCTAATGTCTTTTGCCTCTGAAGGTTATAAATTTGGACCCTCCTTCCAGCATACCCTTTGCTTTCATCTAACCTGCTGCCTTGGATTTCCCTCCTAGAACTCAGGATTGATTTCATCCCTTCTTCCTTTCTCATGGTATGGTCTCCCAGTTCCCTAGTATGGTTTTGACCTTACCCATTTCTGTATCTGTTCTTCAGTTTCTCTTCCTGCAACTAAAGGCCAAACAGTTGAAATGACTTAGGTTATTACAAAGCTTCCCACTTAAGGATGTTTTAGCTGCAAAACCATCCTCTATCACTTGCTATTGTCCCCAACAAACCCCTTGAATCCTGGGCTTTCTTGGGTGTTATGGCATTCACAGCTCGTTTTCATTATAGAAATATATAAACTTGTGAGGGAATACCACTTGTTCTTGGAGGAAATTACATGTAGATTCATTCATTCATTCCACAAGCATTTGTTAAGTGCTTACTGTGAGTTAGCCAGCGTTAGGTGTCTGGGATTCAAGAACAATAACAAATACATTTACTGCCCTCAAGGAGCTTAAATTCTACTACTTAAATTCTACAAATAGCACATACCCAGATAAGTAAATAAACCTACATATGTGTGTGTTACACACACACACACACACACACACACACACACATAAACACACATAGTAGTTGCAGTTGCAAGAGAGAAGATCCTCACAACTTGGGCAATAGTATAAGAATATATGATTCAAATATAATGTACTGTTGGAATGTAAACAAAGGTCTTTGAGATGTTTTACTTTTCTTCAGGAATACCTGAGTGTTGAGTCATTAAGGAGAACCCAGGGGAGTGGGTGGCACTGATTATGTGAATCTCAATCCACTGGTCTGAGGATATGGCAGTTATCCCTGATCTACAAATGAGCTGAGGGCTTTAGGCATCAGTAGTGGGTAGGGAGCTTTAGAACAGGAAGAGAGGAAGATTGCTGTTGGTTGTGGTGGCTGATGATGAGACAGACCTGATTAAGGCAAGGGAAAGGAGTTGAGGACTGGCTTCCCTATAAACAGTGCCTGACAGTCCAACCCTGTGGCTAGACTTTAGTTGAATTTGGATCAGAAACCTGCACTCTGTAAATTTCTAAGTTTCTGTGCTTTTATGGGGATTTTTGGGGTTTGGTTTTGTTTTCTCTTAGTTTCTTAGAATTTGAAAAACTCCAGTCTTCTCTCAGCTTCCAGGGGATTTTCCATACCTTAATGAAGGAGCAGATCATGCCCCCAAGGGACTGGAGAAGAAGGGTGGTAGAAACTGGACCAGAGGGCAGGAAGAAGGCAGGATCTTCTGTGGACATTGACCCCTTCCTTCCCTCTGCAGTTCCTGTAGGGGCAGGGTACAGTGGATGAAGTGCTAGTCTTAGAATCAGGAAAGCCTGAGATCAGATGCTGCTCCTGGCACTTAGGAGCTATGTAACCACTGGCAAATCAAACTCCCTGAGCTTCAGTTTCTCCATTTTTAAAATGAGTACCTGCAGTATCTGCGTAAGTGGAGAGTTTGTCTACATTGATGAAATCTTGCATCTAGCCATCAAGTATAAGCATACTTGCTATTTGGGAAAAGCTACTATAGAGCTCCAGGTTGGGAGGGAAGTATCCTCTTAAAGAAGTATATTTTAAAGCCAAATGATGGATGAGCAGAAAGCTTCAGGTCTTGACCTCCTCAGGAATTATTCTTCTGTATTTTCTAGGATCTCAATGTGGAACTCCTTAGATAGGGGACCCAGAGCCATACTAATGATAGCTGAAGAATGCCAGTCCAGGACAATTCTCACTATGTTTCTCCCTTCCCTTCCCTTCCCTTCTGCCTCAGTTGTATACAAGTTAAATCTGTCTAAAGTATACATACAGAGTAGCTTTGAAGCAAAACAGAAAAATCACAAAAGATCTATGTGTAAGTGAGGAGGGACAGTTGGTAGCTATTTTGATTAACGAATAAATGAAAAACACTTATTAGCTTATTTGTTATGCTAAGTACTGGAGATTCAAATACAAAAGTGAGATGGTCCTGCCCCTCAAGGAGCTTAAATTCTAAAAGGGAGAGTATAATACCTATAAGGAACAGTTGGTGTTTTAGTACAAAAATCTCAGGTGTGGTAAGTGGGACCATAGGGAAGTAGATTGACATATTCTTTCCATTAGTAATGGCGGTATTGATTTGATTTTGACTCCAGAACTGAAAAGGGGCAGGGGTATGCAGTGGAAAGGATGTGGAAAAGATTACTAGGGTGTAGACTGCAGTATGAATCATACCAGCCTAGATGAGAGGCCCTCAACAATCAGTGCAACAAAGGCCTGAGTGTGAGTTCCAGAACTGAAAGCATTAAATCTCCCGGGACCTGGTCTTGGGGTCTGAAGAATTCAGCACTGGTATGATGGTGGTGGTGGGGATTGAGGAGAGGGTATAGGCTTTTATGGAAAACCCCCTCTAAGGAAGATGTTTCCACCCTCTTCCCTCACTGCCACTGCCCAGACCAAGTGTAGTCCAGCTTGCTTGCTCTATGTACCTCTGTTGAGGAGGGCCAGTACACTCAGGATATTTTAGGCATTGGATGTGAGAGTGTCTAATTTTGCTTGAGAGAAATAAATACTTAGTGGGCAGTGTGAAACATATATACTATAGGAGAAATTCTTAATTCAGTCATGAACATACTAGTCCAGCATAAATTAATACTTTGCAAGTGCATGAAAGAAATTCCTAGCTCAGCATAAACATACAAATCTATGAAAAATGGATCTTAAACATTTAAGACATACAATCAAGAGTATACTGGTAAATGTTTCATATGACACTTGTAAGTTTAATCTGCATTGTCAACATTTTTCCATCTCTTAAGTCTAGACAATCAACAAAACAATAAATCAAGCTCTGATTTGTAGCAGTGTAAATGCTCACTTTGAAAATTTAGCAATCAGCTCTCCCAGTGGGTATTAGCTGGTTCCATCATACCCTTCTGTAGTTATTCCTTTAAAGAGGATGGCAATGGAGAAAAAGTTGATATCTATCCAAATCTCAGTGGGGTTTTCCTTGATCTAAGGCCTTGAGGACTTCCTAACTCTTGGGTTGGGATGGGAAGAGAGAGAGAGAATACACTATGATCCCCTGCTCAAGAACAAAAAGAAAGGAAAGACTGTCTGAGAATAGAAGCAAACCTTTATTCTACTGCTTATTTGGAAGGAAAAGAGAGGAAGTTTGGAACAAAGCCAAAAAACTGCTGCTTTTCTGGTTTAAGAGAAGGGAAGAGAGTAAGGTCCAATACACCTTGGAAAACTTGTCTTGAAGGCTCACTCACATTGTCAGTCAGGTCAGGTCCCATGCTTCTATTCATGTCCCTTCATGATAGATAACCAGGCTGCTTCTCAGCTTCTCTTCTAAGACTGGAAGAGTATCTCTTACCTTCTACGCTCTGAGCTCTGTCAGTTCTGAAAGTCTCTTCTAAAGGTAAATCCAGTTGTGAATCAAGGGTATCCTGCCACATTAATGGACAAAAAGCTACCTCCTGAATCTGATTCACATTACTCATTGGCCACCTCAGTTTTTAATCAAGGAACCTTCTCGTAATAGAAAGCCATGCCCTCAATCTGGTCTACTGTGGACCATTCCTGTAATAGCTGGAGCCAGGTGTTGGGGGAGGCTGATTAGTCATTCTTTTCTCCCATTTCCCATGTTGAAACCACTAAAAAGTCTCAGTTGTTAATAAGCCACTAACCTACTGCATACAGGTCTTCCAAAACAGCCTATCTCACCTATACTGTAGCTCTGAGAGAACTTATCCATGGAAATACTCTTCAGATTATTAGCTTCTTGAGGTCAAGGGGTAAGTCCTCTCCTTCCTGTGGAAGTTCTCATGGTATGAAGTACAGGGTTCAGCACCATGTAAATATTAAGTATTTCCTGGTAATGGTGATGCCTAATAGCCCACCAGAAATCAGGGAGAAGAAAGGTGGTAGGTTCCCAGTGACCTAGATGAAAAATAGATAATGCCATTTCACCCAAAGGTCAGAAGCCTGACTTGAATACAACCCTGGGCGGCTGTGCCTGGGGTTGTTGGCACAATTGAAGCAGACACTGACCTTGGCAACATCTCTGGGGTCATCTGTATTTCAGGATGAATTCTTCTTGAACAATCTCTTCACTGTGGCCAGCAGGCACAAACAGGCTTTTCTTCAGCATCAGACATGCATGTCTTCTCGCTCCAACTCTTTTTTTCTTGAACAAACATAAGTATTGTAGCCAATGGAAGGAAAATCCCACTCACCATTTTGGTCTGAGTTGCCTCTGTACCCAAACAATAGTCTAGTGTATGCATGACCCTCAGAGATCTTGTTTCTAGGTTCCTGCTTTATTTTGTGAATCTCCTTTGAAGACCCTCAGGCTGGGAAGCAATGGATATTATTGAGTGACTTCCTCATCAATGACTTTGTGTTTGCCTTGGAAATTTTGGTTTTTCTTTGACACCATTGCTGGAAAGTGAATGTTGGCACTGATATTAGAGGGATGTGTCAGCTGTGTTGGAAATCACACTATGGGAAATGGGCTTTCCAGTGCCCCATTTCCTTTCCCCAAGAGGTTTCTTCTTCATTGCCTAGTATCATGACCTAGGGTTTTTCCCCCCTCCATCCCTTCAAATAACCCTTAGTAGAAGCAGAGTTGAAGCTCCCAAGTACTCTAGATCAGTGAAGGAGAAGAAGAAAATGATCTTTAATCTACAGTTCCTCTGAGCATTGGAGGAAACATCTGGAACATTAGTTTTCAACCACATTCAGTCACGGTAGTTGGAGCCTGGGGAATATCCCCGTCGCCTCTTTGCCCAGAGTGGGTAAGAGAAGAAAAGATTTGCTGACATCAGGCATTTTACTACCAGTGTAACCTTAGAGGGGAGGCCTGGATGGCTAAGGCCTTGTGTGGGCCAGACAGTTTGGGGGATTTATTTCCAAGCCTGGGAGGCAGAGCTTCCAATTCAGGTCAAAGAGGCCAGCCTTCTCCCTAAGGGAGAACTTGCTGAAGAGACCCCCATTCCCATTGGAGACTTTCACCAGGGATGCAGAGATCCACTGTGATAGGCAGTTAACAATTAACCAAGAAGCAGTCTTTGGCTGCAATCCTTATGGTTTGGGTTCCAAAGCTCAGGATAAAAATACACAACAGGAAAGAAAAGCTACCAATTAAATGGAAGAGCCCCAGCAAAAGATGTTACAATACCACATAGTCAGTGACCACACGCAGGGCTCACTCTCTCATCAGGCAGCCGTGCTTTCTATAATGGGGATTCTGGATTGATTCTGGGAGTTTGTAGAGGGAAGGCAGCTGGCAGCATAAAGAGTATCTTTTCCTTTCAGAGAAAAAAAACCTGGTTGTCTTTAGCCTACTATTCTATCTTGTTTAAAAGTCAAAGGGCCAGTGGATAAGTAGCCAGGAGTCCTGGGTCCTGGTCCTTGGTTCTGCCATCCAATTAACCATGTAATCTTGGGTTGATGAAATTTGAAATCATTTCACCTCTCTTGTCTATTAAATGAGGCTCTTAGACCAAATGACCTCTGTGGTGTAGCTAAAGAATTCTATCATTTGCTTCTAAATCAGTTATCTTATACATCTTGGTGTCCTCCACAGACAATATGACAAACAAGAAGGTGGTAGAAGACACAGCAGTGAAGAACCATGTTTCTTGTACCTTCAGGAGAGTTTAATGATCACGATTGATTACATTTGGAATCAAATGAACTTTTAAATGGCTTCCCCAGATCTATTTCCCTGTTTTTGCCTACTAAAGAAACATAGCTTTCCTCCCATGCTCACTCGGTGCTAAGGTTGGCTCAGTTTGTGCCTTGATGGTCATTACTTTCCCCAGATGTCTGATCACCCCCAACTGCTTTCACGAAGAAGAAACCAAGGCAGAGAGAAGTTAAATTATTCACACAGAATGATACAGATGCCAGGAACAGGACCACAGGATCCTGACTAGCAGTCCTGAGCCCTCACCATCTGACCACATTCCCTCTCTAAGAACATGTGGGAGGCCTGGGTTGTGGCATCTTCCAGGCACAGAGCCTGCAAGAGCCATCCTAATGGGTGCATGTACAATTCCTGCCTTCTGCCTGCCACTGACCACTCCCTAGGACAACCTCAGTACTTCAGTGACTTAGGTTTTGCCAAGTCAAGTCCAAGAGTGACTCTCAAGCATGAGCTCTCAACCATCTGTAGAGAGTCATTGCCTGAATGATTAAAAAAATCTGGGCTTTATCTGCAACAGGGAATTGGTAATCAAAACAAGCCTTATCTCTCCCCTTCCTAGTTCTGTTGTGTGGTCTTTCAAGTGAAAAATATTGCATAATTACCTAAAAACAGCTGTCCTGGTATTTAATGATTTCAGTTTGCTTTCCTGAGAAGCTAGGCCAACAATATGCATATGAGGAGTGGTTGACTCTCTTTAAATATTGTAATTGTCCAAGCTTTCCTCATAAGAAATTTTGATTCCAGTCCCCAGGCAGAATTCAGGATTTGGATGCCAATATATTAGTGATGTAGCACATGTCTGAATTTAGAACTCACCTCCCATTTGAGGAGGAACATCTTGCTTAGAAACACCTTTTAATCTTTCTTCCAACATTCTACTGATCTAATGGACAACCTAGTATAAACTTGCAATTCTGAGACCTCTCCACAGCACAGCCAACAAGAAACCGTGGTACCGTCTGGAGTATGAATCTCTAGGCTGTGCCCAGATTTCATCTATCCAGAGATATTCAATAGCTATTTCTTAAACATCTTTTTCTGTGTAGAGCTCTGTGCTAGGTGCTTGGGGCTAAGTACAAAATGCAGATGAGATGTGAGGTTCCTGCCCTCGTGTGGCTGACATTTTATTAGGGAATAAGAAAGCAAGGAATATCTTTGACCTTTCTTTGTATCCCCAGCACATTCCCTTCTTTGGTGCAGTTTACAACTGTTCTGTTTTCATCCATCATTTTGGAAATTCTATGGAGAGTATCCTTTCACTGTGCTAAAAGCCGCTAGAAAGTTCTTTTCAAAGTGCATGGTTACTAATCCATCCTTTGGGCTGTCCACTCCACATCCCTTACTTTTGTTACCCAGTTGTTCCATCTTCTTTTTGTTTGGTTGGTTTTTTACACCATCGTTGGTAACATTCTGCCTCCTATGTAGACCCACCACATGTCTTTCCATTGCCAATTTGATCACTTTCAAGTTCAAGTCTTCTGAGATTAGGGCGTTCTATGATTCAAATCCAGTAGGATATTGTTCTTAAAAAGATTGACTTCTGTAGCTGTCAGCAGCTTGGATCCAATTTGATCTCCCTCTATTCAGCTGTGGGCCCAGCTCATTATCTATGTGCAGTGCCTGTATCTGGTACATAGAAGTACCAATGGAATAACTCAGTGGACATCCAACTTCATGCCATAAAATGGGCAACACACATTTTTCATCCACTTTGTTTTTCAGAGCAGGAGGCTTAGAATAAATGTCTGTTAGATAACTGTGGATTTTATTGAGGAGGCCCTGAAGTTCAGCACAGTGTCATCTGTGAATAGAAGAATTTGGTGGGAATTTGATGATTTCCCATTAGTGGGAAATCCATCTCATATTTGGGCTCTATGTAAGTTACCTTAGTAGCATGGACAGGCCCTTTAGGTGAGCATATTTCTCCCTGTTTTATTACTTGGTTTAATTAATTAATACTCAATGGATCATTGAAAAAGTTATCTCTGTGATCTCACATGTCATTGAATTTTTTTATGATTTTAACATAGATGTAGGAAGTACCTTGTTTCAGGAGAGCCTTTAAAAGCCATATTTTATTCTACTTGGTCAGGTTTTTTTTTTCCTTCTGAAATCAACAACCATAATCATAGTGGAATTTTATCTCCTCTACACCTCTCAGCCAGTTATGCAACTGTGAAAATGTGTTCTGTTGTGGAAAGATATTCACAATAGCCTGTTTGTTCCTTTCTCATATATTCATCAACAATGCCTTCAATTTATACAGAGATCATTCTCATAAGAGATGAAAAAAGTAGGCATTGTGGGCAATAGTTTAAAATGTCTTCTTGGTAACCTTTTCCTTTTTTGGAAAAAATAGCATGTATGGTTTTTGCCATTCTTTTGGAATCTTCTCCCTTATTAGAACACCTTGAAAACTGATCTCCAAAGGATTTTAAATTGTATCACCATTAGCATGATTTTTTTTATTTGTGTATATTTGGTTTTCCTGACTTAATCTCCTTAAGTGTCATTGACACTTCCCTACCTAGTCTAGAGGGTACTTTGTGGAAAAGTAGATAGAGCAATGAACTAGATTCAGGAAAAACTAAATTCTAATCTTGCTTCAAACACTTGAGAAAATAGCTTAGCCTCTCTCTGCCACAATTTCCTAATTTGTAAAGTAGGAGTAATAATAGCATTTACCTTATAGGGTTGTTGTAAGGATCATATAAGATAACATGTAAAATGCTTTGCAGAAATTATAGCTATTATTTATTATTACTAATGTAGGAGTAATTTCAGAATAGATAACAGTAATAGACATTGGTACATGATAAATGCATTAGAAAGGTACAAAATAAAATGCATTCTAGGGTTTGAGGGAAAAGATTGCCCCATTGTGGCATCAAGGAAGGCTTCATGAAGAAGATCTCATTTCAAATGCTTAGGCCTTTCCACATTTTTCCACTGTCACTGTATCTTATCAGTGAGGGTATTGATCACATGTCACCCATATCTACCTATCTTGTGTAACTTCTCTTCACATCCTCCAGTAAAAACAGGAGACACATCAACATGCTGAGGGTCTTATTCTCATTCTTTTGATGTTGTATGGCTACAAGTAGTTTGATTGAGATTCCCTGTACCCTGTGTTAAACACTGTGAGTGGAGCAGTATATTCCTGCTATTTAGGAAGTTTTTTCAGTTGCCAAATTAAACTTGCATTATATTTTGCCTTTTCCCTTTATGTATTTCATAAATTTATGAAATATTTATATATTTCATAGATCTATACATTTAGCTATTGGAACTTTAAATAGACCTTAGACCCTTCTGACATTTTCTTTGAGGGAGGAAAAGGCATTTATATGTTTAAGTTTGTAATACCTCATTGCTTACCTGACAAAATTTTATCTTCCTTTCATGTCAAACACAGTTACAATCAGGCATTGGGAGACCCTCATCAGAGATATTTGATGGAAAAGTCTTTTTGATCCCTTCCAATCCTAGTTTCATTAATTTTGTTCATGCAAAAACTTTTCAGATTCATGTAATCAAAATTATCTATTTTATCTTTTGTAATTGCTTCTAGCCCTTGTTTAAGTAAGAATTCAATCCAGAGCCACCTGATCTGTTTCTCTTTGTACTTTTTCTTGTTTTGAGTTTGTTGTAGAATATGGTGTAAGGTATTAATCTAGACCTAATTTCTGCCAGACTGCTCTCCAGTTTTCCCAGCGGTTCTTGTCCAACATGTAGTTTTTATTTTTTAATTTTTTTTCATTTTTATTTTTCAACATTCACTTTCATAAGTTTTAAATTTCCCCCCCTCCCTCCCCAAGACGGCATGCAATATGATATGGCTCTACACAAACATTCCTATTAAACACATTTTCACATTAGTCATATCACATAGAAGAATTATAACGAATGAGAGAGACCATGAGAAACAAAAAACCAAACAAAAAAAAAAAGAAAATAGTCACCTTCACTCTGCATTTTGATTCTATAGTTCATTCTCTGGATATGGATGGCATTTGCCATCATGAGTCCTTTGGAATTGTTTTAGGTCCTTGCTTTGCTGAAAAGGGTAAGTCTATCAAAATCAGTCATTGTACACTGTGGTTGTTTCTTTGAACAATGGTCTCCTGGTTCTGCTCACTTCACTTAGCATCAGTTCATATAAGTCTTTCCAGGATTTTCTGAAGTTTGCCTGTTCAACATTTCTTAGACCACAATAGTATTCCATTACATTCACAATACCACAACTTGTTCAGCTATTCTCCAGTTTATGGGTATCCCCTTAATTTCCAGTTCTTGGCCACCATAAAAAGAGCTGCTATAAATATTTTTGGGTTCTTTTCCCATTTTTATGATCTCTTTGGAATATAGCCCTAGAAGCAATATTGCTGGGTCAAAGGGTATGTACATTTTTATAGCCCTTTGTTCTCCAAAATGGTGGGATCAGCACACAGTTCCATCAGCAATGAATCCGTGTTCCAACTTTCCTGTCACACATTTATCATTTTCCTCTTTTATCATGTTAGCCAATCTGATAGATGTAATGTGGTACCTCAGAGTTGTTTTGATTTGCATCTCTCTAATCAATAGTAATTTAGAGCATTTATTCATATGACTATAGATAGCTTTAATTTCTTCTGAAAACTGACTGTTCATATCCTTTGACCATTTGTTAATTGGGGAATGACTTGTATTCTTGTAAATTTGACTCAGTTCTCTATATATTTTAGAAATGAGGCCTTTATCAGACACACTAGTTGTAAAAATTCTTTCCCAGTTTTCTGCTTCCCTCTTAATCTTGGTTGCATTGCCTTTGTTTGTGCAAAAACTTTTCAATGTAATGTAGTCAAAATTATCTATTTTGTATTTCATAATGTTCCCTATCTCTTGTTTGGTCATAAATTTCTCCATTCTTCATAAATCTGACAGATAAACTATTCCTTGCTCCCCTAATTTGTTTATAGTATCAGTCTTTATACCTAAATCATGTATCCATTTGGACATTATTTTGGTGTTAGATTATTATGGTGTTAGATGTTGGTCTATGCCCAGTTTCTACCATACTGTTTTACAGTTTTTCCAGCAGTTTTTGTCAAACAGTGAGTTCTTTTCCTAGAAACTGGGGTCTTGGGGTTTATCAAACAGTAGATTGCTGTAATCATTGACTACTGTGTCTTGTATACCTAACCAATTCCAATATGTAGGTTTTCTTTGGCAACCATATTTTTCATATTTATTGAGTTCAGTTGTTTCTGATTTGTCATTATCTTATTTGTTCCACTGATCAATTTTTCCCTTCTTTAACAGTACCAGAACCTATCTTAACTAGTACCAAATAGTGTTGATGATTATTGCCTTATAGCTAGCTTTTATAATGCAGTTTGAGGCCTACAGGTGCTAATCCTTCATTGCTACTTTTGTTTTTCATGATTCCCCTTAATACTCCTCTAGATTAATTTTGTTATTATACTGTTTAACTCTATAAAGTACCATTTTGATAGTTTAATTGGCATATAGCACCTGTAATTTGTAAATTTATTTTAGTAGTATTATCACCTTTATTATATTGGGGGTTCCTTCCTGCCCTCTAGGTGCTTACCATCTAAGGCAGACTTCACTGACAGAGGCTAAAGAGTGAGAGTATACTGACAAGCAGAATAGAAATGTTAAATAAAGATATGAAAAGAGAGGAGGGATGGAAGCCATGGCCAACCAGGGTGAGGTAAGGGGAAGTGGTCAGCAGGAGGCAAGTTGGACTGAGTTGTTACAAGAGTTACAGGTTAAATCCTATAGGTCCTTACAAATCTGTGAGTCAGTGTCAAGTTCACCTAAAGTTTTGGTCTATAGGATTGTTTATATCTAGCTGGAATGAAAGATGGAGAAAAATTTTCCCACCTTTTAAAAAAATAATTTCTGTTTAATCTGTCTGATGAAGGCATCTCCCAAGCTAACTATTATTTTCCTGACTCCCTCTCACAGTGTTTACAGAGATTGAGAGGACCCCGGAAGTAGGTAGGGGAGCTATAGCATGTTTCTTTGAAAAGCCACCTTCATGGTCCCGAGGTTATTCTTCTTTATTGCTGTTGGTTTCATTAGAAATGTCTTGAGGTAAATGATCCAGTTGAGCTCATGCAGAATGCTATTTAGGTTGGGCCCTTTCTGTCTGTGTGTCAGACCTAAATCTGTTGCCAGATAAAAGTCCCAAGAGGCAAATTTCCTTGTCTAGGTTTAGTTTTGTTGTGCTGGGCCTTCCCAGCCCCTTGCTTTACTTATCTGCTTACCAGTTGGGCCCTTTCACCATATATCAACTTATTGTCTTTGTGCATAAGTACCTTCAAAAAATGCAGTTTATTTATCCTTCTTATTGGATAAAGTAGATAAGTTTATTGTATCCATTTTAGATCTGGGAAAACAGAGCCTGTGGGAAGGGGCCTGCTCCCACATAATCCTTCCTCTAGGTAAGAGCTCATTCTGCTCACCCAGCCTGAAATGCCCTTCCACCTTTTCTCTCCCTATCCATAGTCTGCCTGTCTTTCTGGGCCTAGCTTACAATCTCATTTCAAATGACATTAACCTCTATGATCATCCCATGTCTGCATTTCTCCAGCCTTCTTAACACAATAATTTGTTGAATTTTTATTCAGCTGTTTCTTGTGTACATGTCTTATCTCCCCAACTAGATTACAAAGCTCTTTGAAGTCAAGACCTACATATTACATTTCTCTAATATCTTCTCCAACACTTCATTCCACACTGTGCTCAAGCAGCATTTGGACACTGGTGAAAATCTAGGATCCAATGAGACAAAGTTTAAGCTTCAGTCTAAGTCTGGTTCTTAGCCCACTTCAGTCCCTTTGCATTTCCGATCCTGTCTGGCTGTTATCTGCTACTGGGACACTACTTCCAACCACTGTATTTGAACAGAGCAATTTATTATGCAGACCTATTAATGTATCAAAGCGAAGTGGGCCCCTCCCCTCCACCCACAGAGTCCATGATCAGGATTTCATTAGACAAGAAAACGGTTTACAGATACCTCCTTAAGGCCAGTGAGCTAGAGGCTGATCTCCAGAGATATAAACAAGTCTAGAAAGAGAAGGTAAATACCAAAAGTCTGATCAGCTCCCAGGAAATCAGCCAAGGCATGAAGGATTAAGCATACACCATAGGTCCAAGCAGGCAGGGTCCAGAATCCAGGAAATTAGAGATAATAGTGCTAGTGAACAGACAAAAGTGCAGTGAACTCTAATCCTAGGGCAGAGGTTCTTTCCTACTTTTTATTGGGTACAGAAGGCCCTGGGCCTACAAGTGTTGAATGTAGCCAGAAGAAGGTCCTGATTAAGGTAGTGACAGAAATAGTGGAGTTACATCATGCTCCCAAATTGGAACTGTCTTTGGGACCTGTCTTGGGTGCTAGTGATATGCAGCATTATCTAATGTAAACTCCTGGGTGGCAATTGAACAGCTATCTCTCCTCCCACCCACTCCCTCTCTCCACTCCCCTTCTTTTTTCCCTTTCCCTTCCCCTTCTCTTCATCTCCCTTCTCTTTCTCTCCTTTTCTTTCCTTTCCTCTTTTTCCCTTCTCCTTCTCCTTCCCCTCTCTCACCCTCACTCTTTTTTCCTTTCCATTATTGTAGTCAAAAACAGCTTTTCTAAAGGTAACGCTGTCTATGTCTTAGGTTACTTTTTAGCAGTAGACATAGCACATCTCCCCACTGACTATACCATGGATTATTCAGATAGATATGTGTGTGCTATGGCACACATGAAAAAGACTGAGAGGCTTATTGGTAAGCAGCTGTTAAATTGTGCCACAAACAGACTTACAGTTCCTTACTCAATGTCTTAGCCTGCAGGAAGCCCGCAAGGGTGTCTGGGGTTGCTGGGAAGGGAGGAGTCCTGCTCTAGGGATGTGATTTTTCCTAGCCAAAGACGGACACCTGCATCTTTCTGCTGGTGTTAGCAGTTTCATCTCCCATTATTGGAGTCCAGCTGGCGTGCCTTTGAAGTTGGTCCCATAATGTTAAATGTTAACTGTAATTTTTCTTGGCCCAAGCCAGACAGTACATTTTTTCCTATTGGTATGATAATAGTCAGTTGTATTGGCTACCCACCTCGGCACTTCCTTTTGTCTTATGATGTAGCGTAAGTTCAAATTCAATCTTAATTGCACAAATATTTATTGAGCACCTACTGTGTGCTACTCTAGCAGTACAGAAACAGAAACAAAACAGTCCCTTCCCTCAAGAAGTTCATCTTCTACTGGGGAGAAACAAACTGTACACGGGTAAAAGTATATGGATATTTTTAGATATAGATATACTAGATACACACACACGCCAGATATACAGTACTAGATATCTGTGTATATATAGATGTACCAGATGTATATAGCACTAACTACTGGGGGAGGGGAGGATCAGGAAAGGCAGTCCTTAGGACATGGCACCCAGAATGTTCTTTGACAGAAGCAAGAGAGTCTTTGAGGTGAGGGTGAGAAGAAAGGCAAAGTTGAGAGAGACAGAAGATGGCAAGTCATATGTGAAGAACGCAAGTCAGCAAGTTTGGTTAGCATGAAGAGTGTGTGTGGTAGCCATCAGACCTTAAATGCCATCTAATCCAAGCCCCTCATTTTGTAGATAAGGAACCAGATGCATAGAAAGCCCAAGTGACCTGCCCCAGGTCACACAGCCAATAGAGGTCAGTGCCAAGATTTGAACTCAGATCTTTCTGAGTCCAATGCTATCCACCAAGCTTTCTTTAACTACTTACTGTCTTTTGTCTTAGACCAACTGGAAAAGGAGGGTTGCTCACAAGTTCCCAAATGACTTGATATACTAAAATATTTTTGCTACTCAGGGCACTGGACTGGAAATGAAGAAACCTGGGTTCTGGTCCCCTTTATACCATACTGTGTGACCTTAGGAAAGCTTTTTCCTCTCTCTGGGTGTCAGTTTCTTCTTCTAAAAGAGTAAGGGGGGTGGTATACTATATGATCTATAAAGTCCCTTCTAATTCGAACATTCTATGATTCTAGGAAGATACAGAATTACTTCCACCTTCTGCTTTTCTTCCTAGAATCCTGGCCCCGATACCTTACTAATAGTATTTCTCTGTACATGCCGTCTGCTAGTTCACCATGTTCTGAGTAATATAAGGAGAACACAAGGGCGCTCTGACCATTTGAACTTGAAATCCTAGGAGAGCTTTTTATTCTAATAAAATGGCAAAATATTGGTCATATGACACCTCCTACATCAAACTCTATCATATTAAGGAAACCTTAGAACCTGGGTCTGCAGTCTGGCCTGATACTTTACAATTCAGCTGGGATTAGTATGAGGAATAATTATATCTTTTTTATTTATTCCACTGTCAGAATGTTGACACTAGGTTTTCATATTGTCTCTGTCACTAAGGATCATAATTAAATAATATGTCAAATATATCGATCATAGGCTTATAAATTTGCTCGATATGCTGTATAAGCCTTTTGTTGTTAGAGCATATCATGAGATTAAAACCCAAAGTTTGCCAGGCCATCCAGGTTTGTTTAAAAGATCTTTTTTTTCCTAATAAACCACAAATTTTTGATGACTTGTCATTTTGACATTGAATAAAGTCATTTCTTTTTACCTCTTGCACTGTGCTATTGCATCTCAGTCAGAATGGACATCCATAATTCCATTAGAGTGCACAGGAATATATGTGTATGCATTTATATATTTGGTGGCTTATCTTGACTTCCTTTTCCCCCATAAGTTCCTTCTGACTTTCAGGCCTGAAATAGTCTGGTTTTTTAATATTTTTATTTTGAGAAATTTTCCCAAGTGAAAGGTACAGCCTTAAAACAATCCTAGCCTTTAGTTCCCAAACACACTTATAGCCAATTCAAATCATCAACACGTTGTTATTAAGCATCTACAAGCACCGTGAAGAATATCAAGAAATATAAGCTAATTAGCTATCTTCCAATACACTATTTCATATAGCACTGAATAAATGATGCAAGGTAGAATGAGTGATCAACCAATAGCCCTGCTAGTAATTGATTCATTTTTCTTTAATAAAGTTGCAGAAGAGAGGGAGGGAGGGAGGGAGGGAGGGAGGGAGGAAGGGAGGAAGGGAGGAAGGAAGGAAGGGAGGAAGGAAGGAAGGAAGGAAGGAAGGAAGGAAGGAAGGAAGGAAGGAAGGAAGGAAGGAAGGAGGGAGGGAGGGAGATAGACTGGCTGGTTATAGGACCCGGCCTCTAGTTGGGAAGGGAAGATGAACACATGAAAAGATAATTCACAAGCTAGGCAGCATACACACAGATGCCAGATAAGTAGCATTGACTAAAAGGGATATAGGAACACTAGAAGGAGATCACTCTCAGCCAGGGACTGGAATAGCTTAAAAGAAAATGAGATTGGGTTTTACTCAGTATGTTTTTCCTTGGTTTTGCAGAGATTGTTGTAAAGTTTACCCCCCAAAATAGCATTTTCTCAATACCTCAAACAGCTGTGACATTGTCAATGTGGGTACTACCTCCACCAATACAAATTGTAACCCCTGTAATTTAGTAAATGGTCTTCCAGAATTGGTGTGGCCAAAAAATTCATCTGCCCACAGCTGTCCTGGTATTAAGTCT
This sequence comes from Petaurus breviceps papuanus, assembly GCF_028583685.1. NCBI lineage: Eukaryota > Metazoa > Chordata > Mammalia > Diprotodontia > Petauridae > Petaurus > Petaurus breviceps. The sequence continues at coordinate 2,752,231 of NW_027187398.1, read as the reverse complement.
CTCAGAACCCAGCTAGGCCAGTTCTTGGAAAATGGTAGGTACCATACCCTACACAAAGCTCATCACTGAGGCTATATTCAAATGCTTTCTGCCTTGGGAGGACCTCCCAGAGCATCAATAATTGTTTTAGTTGATGTGGGTGGTGTGGCTGTTGTTTTTTTTTTTTTTTAAGAATAGGTGAGATCTGAGCTGGTTCTTGAGGGCCAAGCAAGATCTGGACCAACAGAGAAAGGAGGGGAGAGGGCATCCTGGGAGGTATGAAAAAGCAATGACAAGGAGCTGGCCTTGTCATCACCATAAGAATAGTTGACATTTATCTACATAAGAGTTTACAAAATACTTTTTTTTATCAATCAAAGAAAGCATTTTTTATGCCTGGGACAAGCTTCACAAACTTCCATTAGGTCAAATAGCATGAAAAATGCCCTCAAACTTTTTAAAACAAATTCATTTAAAATTGGGAGATAGGGAGATGGAAACTTAGGACACTAGCACCTGTGGATTAAGAACCTGGAACTTGAGGAGGCTGTAGGGAAATGGGGACAGGCCTTCACCTAGGGTTGTAGAAGTGCACATCCACTAGTAACTTCCTATTTAAAATGCTTAGTCTTAGTAACTATATACTGTATACTCATTCTTTTCTAGGCTTTTGAAGAAGTCTAAGGATTGTCTGTTTGCTCTAAATGTCTTTGTCAAGGGCAAAGTTTCCTTTACTTGGGCCCTTCTATACATTATCTCATTTGATTCTCTGTGAGATATGTGCTACAAGTATTATCCCATTCTTCAAATGAGGAAATGGCAGCACTGAGTGCCTTGTCATAAATGACTTGGCAGAGCCAGGTATGAACCCTAGTCTTCTGATTCTTAAGTCCAGAGTCCTTTCTGTGACCCCACAGATGTATGAACCAGAGTGGTGGTAGAGGAAAGTAAAGGAGAACAAGATATGAAATACACAATATAGGAAGAACTGACAGGTTCCCATGACTTATCTGAGAAGGACCCGCAGCACACCTGCATATATGGGAGACATGTTCACATCACAAACAATTCCCAACTAGCTGTCTGTGACTAACTTAAGATACATAGGCTGTCCATTTTTTCTCTAGAGACTGAATTCTTTTCATTTCTGAAGGAGAAATCCAGAGTGTTTTCAGATTGATGGAACTAAAAAGAATCAAGTCCTTGGGCACTTTCAGGTTTCAGTAACCGGACCTGTTGGTGTAATAGAAACAATCTCTAATGGCTTTCAAAATTAAATTGATTAAAATTTAGGCTAACTACATGACACCACTGTACCCAGCATAGTCCTATTTCAGATCTTATGACAAATGAAAACTGACTGCCATAGAAGGTAAACTATGCCCTCTGGCTAACTGAATTGAAGTTCCTATCAGCTGTGAGGAGAGAATTCTGCTGTCTTCTAAATGCCTTTTATAGGTAGCTTCCCTCCTACCTACAGCTTAAGGGACTGATGTTTAAAAACAGCACAAGGATGTTTATAGAAAACAGCAGAAGGCTGTTAACTAGCAGAAGGCTAGGAGGACTTTGTCTCAGACCACCGACATTTGGGCTTGGGGGCATGTGTGGGGTGAGGGAGATGAGGAGAGATGCTTTCTTCTCAGGAAGAGCCTTCCCAACCACTTTCTCCACAACTTATTTTGGGACTTTGATCGACTGCCCTTGGCCATCCTTCTGGCTACTATGTTCACCCCATTATAGTGTCCCTCTTGTAGGGCACCTTCCTCCTTTAACCCTCACTGAAGTAAGGAATGAATCAAGTATTCTTCTATCCCTGCTATCTTTTCCCCTCTCCCCCACTGCTACCCCTGCCACCCCCAGCCTGGATTTCTTAGGCCTGTTTCTCTTATCGTCTTTTAAAAGTCTCTATTTCTCTTTTCAAGTTCCTTTCTAATGCCTCATCTTGGTGTGAAGGCAATCACAGAGTCTTAGAGTTGGAAGGGACCTCAGAGGTGTGTAGTCCACAAGAATTCCCCTCTACAGAATCTGGAAAGACTTACACAAACTGATGCAAAGTGAAGGGAGAAGAACCAGGAAAACACTGTACAAAGTAGTGGCAATACTACACAATCAACTGTGAATGACTTAGGTATTCTCAGAAACATAGTGGTCCAAGACAATTCCAAAGGACTCATGATGAAAAATGCTAACCACATTAAGGGAAAGAATTGATGAAGTTTGAATTCAGACCAAAGCATACTATTTTTCATTTTCTTCTTTTTTTTGGTCTAGTTTTATTCCACAAAATGACTAATATGAAAATGTTTTACATGATTTCACATGTATAACTTTTATCAGATTGCTTGCCATCTCAGGGAGGGGGGAGTTTAGGCAAGGGAAGATAAAATTTGAAACTCAGAACTTTCTTAAAAATGTCAAAAATTGTCTTTACATGTAATTTGGCAGGAAAAATAAAGTATTATTTAAAAAAAAAAGAACTCCCCTCTACAACATACACTACAAGGGACCATGCTGCTTATATAGAACATAGAACTTACTCTATCGGGCTTAACTCTAGTTTTTCCTCCATTTAGCTAACATTTATAGAGCATTTTAAGGTTTGCAAAGTGCTTTATAGATGTTATCTCATTTGATCCTCACAACAACCTTGTGAGGGTGGTGCCGTATAATTAACCAAGGTTAGATTGCTTGTTCATCTGTGATTTCATCACTGTGGGAGAACTGGTATGGAACATGCCCATTGCATCCCCAACTGATGCAGCAATCCTTCTGTAATGGCCTGGTTTTTGTCTTTGTATCCTGAACTCCTGGCACAACACCTGGAATATAGTAGGTGCTTTATTAATGTTTATTTGTTGCTTAATTGTACTATTAGAGAGTTGCTTGCAGGGGTGGGGGTGGGGGTAGGGCAGTGAGAGGTTGTAACTTACCCAGGGTCCCACAGCTAGTATGTGTCAGAGGCAGGACAGGCCTCCAGTCTCTAGTCTTCTGTCTCTATCCCAGAATGCTACTCTTCTTGGTTGGCACTACAATGAAAAAGTTAATATACTGCAGACATGGCAAAAGGTCTGTAAGAAAAGAGTATTTTGGGGCATGGACCAATAGTCTTCAAGTGTTTCCCACATTTGAACAATAATAGTGGTAGGTTGGCAAAGTCATCGATTCATTTCATCTTCACAGCAAACTTATGAGGTAAGTGCTATTATTTTTCCCATTTTACATAGGAGGAAACTGAGACTGAGAGGTTAAAAGACTTACCCAGGATCACACAGCTACTAAGTGTCTAAGACAGAATTCAAACTCTGATCTTCCTGACCCCAGTCCAATACCATCTGTTGCTTCATCTAGCTGCCTCACTTTTCCTGTCTACAACTTTTTCCCATTACTTCTAGTTCTGCCATCTGGGGCCATGGAAAACAAATCAGGTCTTTATTTTCATGGCCAGACCTTCAAGGGCTTAAAGACAGCCATCCCACCTATATCACCACGAGCTATGTGGTGTATAGCCAGTCTCTTTATCTTCTCTAATCCTCATTTTCTGCATCTGTAAATAAGACAATGTGGTATAACTGGAAGTCAGAGGACTTGAGTTCAGATCCCAATTTTTCCTTCCACTTACTGGCTGTTTGACTTTACACAAGTCACCCTCTCCTTTCAACTCTCCATCCTTTCCCCACCAACTGTTCATCCCTAGGTGAAAATATTCCTAGCTAAAGTTCTAATGAAGACTCTTCCTTTCCTGCTCTATTTTGATTTAGAAACCAGGTTAGGCTATGGCTTCATACTTCCTACAAGCCAGTCCCTCAGGCCTCCCAGCAGACACCCAGGTCTGCATGTGGAAGAGATTGCAACTCAATTCTGATGATCTTCTTTGGATTTAGACTTGGTATCTGGGTCTCAGCCTAGATCTCTTGCTTCTTGCCTCTCCCTTTTCCCTCTCTTCCTTTTTTGACTTGTTCTCTCTCCCACTCCTTTCCCACCCCCCCCCCCCCAGTTTTAAACAAGTGAGTTGTGTTGTTTTTTTTAATTAAGTTTTTCCAGCTCCCTTCATTTTTGTCCTTGACACAATGAACGCCCAATGACTTGAAGCTGAAAATAAAATTTGGCAGGCAAGAAGCTTATGGTATGGTCTCATTAGTGTGGATATTTTTATGTCTGTCCAGATTTGAAAGCTATTAAAAAAGAGACAAGCAAGAGAAAGACTCAGGAGAAAAGGAGGGTTTGTAATGGAATGAATAGACAGATTGCCACTGGTTTAGCCTAGGGTAAGGAATTAACATCTTTTCTGAGAGCAAAGAGCCTTGCTACTTTGCAGGGAGGACCGTGGCTATTTTGATACCCTTTGAGGGTGCCAGAAAAAAAATTGATTGAGCCATTAAGTAATTTGTCCAAAAAAATAAAAGTCATGCTGCTGAATGTCATGTGAGGAAACTCACTCTCCCACAGCAGCCTGTGAGGCATTCGATGCCCAACTGTCCTTCTGCACAGAGGAGAGCATTAGGAAGCCATGGAGATGCTTTTTCCGCAGCCAGAACCTTCTATTTAGGGAAGGAAGAACCTATTTATTGCTCCTCCAGATAGTCTTATATGGAACATCATAATTGATCAAAAGAACACATTGGAGTGCTCAGTTGGGGAGGATGAGCCAGGGGACAAAACACTGACTGGGGAATCCAGAAGACTGAGATTCCCCAACAGCTCTGCTCCTAACTTGACCCAGGAGTAGTTGCTTTACTTGTCTGCTTTTTATTCTCCATATCTGCAAAGTAAAAATGATGATGATGACGATGACAGGTGACAATGATGCCAAAATAAAATGAGGTAATAGATGCCCAAACACTTTAGAAAGTAAGATTAAAAAAAAAAACTCAAAGTCATAAGAATCCTAGATTTAGGACAAGAAGAAGAATATTGTAAGAAACTCAAGCTGGAGGGGGTTACTGAACACTTAGGGAAGGAAATTAGTATATGGGCTTCTGGGCTTCTCTCTTCCATATGGTAAATCCATCAAGGGGTGTGTCTCAGTTTCCTATTAGGTCCCACCCCCTTAATTCCAGACCTATGGGACCTTATTCATCAATGTCTGTCTATACCGTGACCCAGGGAAACAGCCCATCATTCTGCCATACTCTAGGGCTTGGAAAATTTTCCATGGAAGTCGGTTCTCAATTATCCAGGGACTGGTTATCTTGTGGGTGGGTTATCCAGGCCCTTTGTTTGTCCCTCCCTCTCAGGAAGCTATTTCCGTACTCATTAGCACATTCCTCCCTGAGGATGAGCAGGAGGAAGCAAACCTTAAAGAGACTGGCTGGTTTCTCTTCTTGTTAGCAGTTCATTCTGGTCAAGGGTGGGAGAAAAGTTTGAAATTAATTGACTCAAACCAGGTGTTTGGCTCACATCTGTCTGTGTTCACCCTGGGCCTCAACTAGACCCAGGGATCATTGCATCTCATAACTATAACGGATCTCAGTGAGTACTTGATCCAACTCCTTCATTTGATGGATGGGGAAACTGAAGACCAAAGCAACAAACTGACTTGCCCATGACCTCACAGCCAATTATTGGCCAAGTTGAAAGTAGAAGCCGTGTCCCACTACTATTAGGAAGTACCATGATGTAGACAGAGTGAGCGCTGGACTTGGAGTACTGTGTTCAATTTCTGCCTCAGATGCTAACAAGCTCTGTGATCCTAGGAAAAGCATTTCTCCTGTTTGAGACTCAGTTTCTGTAAAGTGGGGATAACAGTCCTTCCATCTATTGCTTCTTCGAAGTCTCTCTTCTAACTCTTCACTTATGTCCCACCCACAGAGTCTGGCCTGGGTCTTCTCTTTTTCTCTCTGCACTTTCTTACTTGGTGATCTCATCTGCTCCCTTGGGTTTAGTTATCAACTCTATGTAAGCGATTCTGAGATTGATTTATCTAGCCATAGTCTCTCCTGAGCTCCATTCCAGCACCACCAGCTGGCCTCTGGCCACTTTAAAGTGGATGTCCTGTTCTTGTCTCCAGCTTGATGTGTCCAAAACAGAATTCATTACCTTTTCCCCAAAAGGCTTCCCTCCCTGCACTTGCCCATGTCTGTTGTGGGCACCATCTTGTAGACATCCAAGTTCACAGTTTCGGTGTCATTGTGTATATCTCTGCCTTGTATCTATTTTTGCCTCTCTGTCTCTATCTCTCTGTTTCTTTCTCTAGGTTTTTCTGTGGGTGTGTATGTGTGTGAAATCTCTTTCCCCAATCCCTATATCCTCTGCCCCATCCGTTGTCACATCTTGTAATTTCTTTCTCTACAACAACTCCCATATACATCCCCTTCTCTCCACTCACAAAGCTACCACTTTGCTTGAGGCCCTCATCACCTCTTGCCCCCTGACATAGTTACCTTCTAATTAGTCTTCTTGCTTCTGTCTTCTGTTCCTATTCCAATCCATTCTTCACATAGCTGTCAGAGTGATTGTCTTTAACCATAGGTCTGACCATATTCATTTTCCCACTCTTACCCTCTCACAGTAAACTCCACTGACTCCCTATTGCCTTCAGAATCAACTATCAACTTCAGAATCAATCTGTTTTGTCATTTAAAGCTCTTCACAACCTGGTTCCTCCCTTATTTTCCAGTCTTTTAACATTCTACTTCCCTTCACATGCTTTGCCATTCAACCATACTGGTTTCTTGGTATTCCTCAAAAATGAAATTCGGTCTCTAATCTCTGTGTCTTTGCCCTGGCTGTTCTCCATACCTCCCCCTGCTATCCCTTCCAAATCTCCACCTCCAACTAGACAGAGCCCCTGACTTCTTTCAAGACTCAACTCAAGTGCCTTCTCCTCCAGAAGGACTTTCTGAGACCCCACAGCCACTATTGCCTTACCCTTTAAAGCAGTTTCTCCTGTATATTTATCCCATATGCTGTGTGTTTATTTTGTCTGAATTACTAATATATGTACTGCCTCTCCCATTAGAATGTAAGCTTCTTGAGAGTAAGGACCATTTTTTTTTTTTTGCTTTTTCTTTGGATCCCCATTGCTTAGCACAGTGTGTGGCATATAGTAAAAAACAATTAAGAAAAGATTATTGTTTGATTGTTTAGGAAGAGCAATAAGAAAAGGTATTAAGGCATTTCATGAACCTTATAGTACTAGATAAATGCCAGCTATCATTATTCTACTGTTCTGTGCTATGGTGGGTGCTGAGGTATGTCAGCTAATCTGTTGTTGGCAAACTTCCAAAAGAGAAAGCGCTCCCTAACCAGGAGCCCTCCTTTCTTATTTGTGCAGTCAGGACCCATATCAGAGTGATGGACCTTTAGAGCTAGGAAGGAGGACCTTAGAAACCCTGTAGCCTAACCACATCATTTTACACCTTCGGAAACCTAGGCCCAGAGAAGTTGTGACTTGCCCAGAATCACATAGTTAATTAGGACCAGAGCCAGGACTGGGACAAGGTCTCCTAACTCTGTAGGCCCTTTGCTTTTACTATGCTATGCTACCTCCTTAGACAATTTCTGAGATCCCTCAGGCTGTAAGAGTCTGACAGTCTCTAAATTTGGCAAGCTATGTATTGAAGTTTGAGTTACTTAAGGAGAAATGCAGTGAGTTTCAAGAACACATCGAAAAGTTATTTTTCAAGGGGGACATTTGGTAAAAAAAAAAAAATTGTAAATAAACCTTTAAAAAAATACGGGGAAGCTCAAGCCAATCAAAGGAGTTGACTACTCACTTGTTACCAGCACCTTTGCCCAAGGTGTGGGAAATCATCCCTTTAGATGTAATATAGCCAGTAAACTCATATTCTTGATACAAAGATCTGACTATGCCATTGCTTTTCTCAAAAATATTCAGAGGTTGCCTGTAGTATAAAATGCAGCCCTTACCCTGGCATCTAAAGCCTTCTACAATATGGCTCCCACTTACCTTTCTACTCTTTATACATTCTTCGTTCCAATCAAATTGGCCTGCTAGAAGTTCCCCATACACATCCTTCTATCTCCCACCTTCTCACAGGTCTCTCCCATGCCAGGACAACATTTCTTCCTCAGCTCTGCCCTATACAATCACTGCCTTCTTTTTCAATGAAGTCCAAGGACCATCTTTCCTCCCCCTTGCTTCTCTTGGCAAATTGTTAGTATCCTCTTATTGAAATTATTTTGCACATAGGAAGGAAGGAAATGAGCATGTATGAAGTGCCTACTGTGTGCCAGGTACTGTGCTAAGAGCTTTGTGAATACTATCTCATTTGATCCTCACAACCACCCTGGGAGGTAGGTATTATTACTGTCCCCATTTTGCAGTTGAGGAAACTGAGGTGGACAGACTAAGTGACTTGCTAAGGATCATATAGCTAATAAGCATCTAAGGCCACATTTGAACTCAGGTCTCCCTGGCTCCAGACCCAGCACTCCTACCACTGCACCACCCAACCACTTCTGTCTTGTCTGTGTACATGTATCTCTCAGAATGTAGGCTTCTTGAAGGCTGAGATTTTAGCTTTTTGATCTTTTAAACCCCACCACCTAACACAATGCCTTTGCACATAGTATAATAGGATAAGGACAATGATTTCATTGGTATACAGTATTCTTTCTACCAATGCAGATTGGCATCTTCTTTGCAACTTATAGGCTTAGAGAGTTGTCTTGGATACCAAGAGAGTAAGTGGCTTGCCCAGGCTCATGTGATTGGCCCTTCACAAATGTTCATCAGATTCTTCACAGCCTGTAGATAATCTACCTCTCTGGGTCCTCACCAGATGCAGTTTCCCAGACAAGTTGGGGCGATGGGGGAAAAAATCTTTGTCTCTTCATTTCTTTGAGCATCCCAGCCTCTGACTGGCTTCTGAAGCCCTCTTCCTTCCTTTTCAGCTTGGCTACATCTAAAATTCCCTGGCAACTCATCCCAACCCCTACCTACGAATGACCTTGCCCTCGAGGTCAAGATGAGAGGTGTTACAGCTTTAAATGCAAAGTGTGGTCCCTGAGCTCAGCCTTACCCCAGGAAGAGGGACAATCTCTGAAATGTTGGGAAAGGCAAGGGAGATGGGAACTGCTTTCCCCAGGGGCCTGTTGCTTATCAGGGAAGGGGCCTGCCTTGACCTGTCACTGGTGGCCATTCAAAGGCAGCTGTCCAGCCACCCCTGCTAATTTCCCATCAAAGGCAGACAGTCTCACACAGAATCCCACCCCATAGGGACCGTGTCAAATTGGACAAATTTGAACAGCAGGCAGCAAAGAGACTACCCTGCAGGGTATTGATATATGGCCCAGGCAAAGGGCTGGAGAGACAAGGAATCCTTTTCAAAGGGAACACTGACTTCACAAAGTTGCTGTAGTGACCAGCAAAGGACTGACTTCATTAAAACAATGGGCATTTTCAGGAACACAGGGGCCCTTTTTCTCTGCTTTTAAGAAGTGCCAGGGCTTATAAACCTAGGGCCAACTTTAGGAGGGAACAGGAAAAATCAGCCTGGGGTGTGGTCAACATCCCTGCTCCCCACACTTCCCCATCCACCTCCAAATTTTTATCCAGGTGAAATTAGGCTAAAATAAGCATCATAGAAAGCCTTGGAGGGGAAAGAAGTAAAAAATAGAATACATAAGGATTCATTAAATGTTTTCCATACATGTATACATGCATATAACTCTGTGCCAGGCTCTGTTGGAGCTACCAAACTCCAAGATGGGGGGGGGGGTTGCTGTCATTATGAAGCATGTAGTCCAGTTGAGTCCATGACACATGTATCTAGGGAAATATTCAATGATAATATTTCTTCGAGGATCTGTGGTTTCACACATGGGGCACAGGGGTGAAGAGGGGAGAGACAGAGACTCTCCCTTGACTTATATAGATTTCAATGACTTTGTAAAAAATTTTATGAGTTGAGTGGCCAAAAAGAAATTGATCTGCTGGCTACTAACCCTCTAGCAAGCTTTTCTGCACCTGCTCAGGCTGCCCTTTGGGGAGCAGACACATGAGTGGTCCCTGACCAGCGCTACAGCTTTCCCAGGCTCACATGGTTCATAAATGGTCACTGAGTTCTGTTAGAACTTCTACTTATAACCTGTAGCTATCAACCTCTGTGGGCTCTGGCCAGATGCTGTTTCCCAAACAAGTTGGGGAGATGGGAGGAAAAATCTGTGTCTGTTCATTTCAACATGATAGGCATTGACCTTACACTCCCTTGCCCATGGTCACCAGTAAGATTTAACTATAAATGATCATGAGAAAGGTCACACAACCATATGGCTAGAGTGTCAGGGAGACCTAGGATCCATTCTCATGCTGAAGTGTGGCCCGTAAAGTTGAAGTGATTCACTTCAGCTCACACAAGTATTGGCCGGGCTTGGATTCAAAGCTGAGTACTCTGCCTTAAACTCCTGGGGAATGGTTAAACAAGTTGTAGCATATGATTATGATGGAATACTATTGTACTATAAGAAATGACAAGCAGGATGCTCTCAGAAAAACCTGGAAAGAATTCCATGAACTGATTCAAAATGAAATGAACAGAACCAGGAGAACATTGTACACAATGTTGTAACTGTGTACAATAACAATAGTATTGTATGATGATCAACTGTGAATAACTTAGCCATTTTCAGTCATTCCCCAGTTGATGAGCATCCCCTCAATTTCCAATTCTCTGATTGACCGAAGATCTAGTTTCTGTGTATCATACCATCTATATGATCATTTCCAGCTCCTGAGTTCATCCTGACACTGAGGTACTGCTTGGTTCATACAGTTTCTGCCCCTGCTGCGGTAGAAACATATAGACAATCCTATACGGTAGGATTTTAGAGCTGGAAGGAACTTTGGAGGCCAATATGTCCAACCCTCCATTATGTTACAGATGAAGAGACTTAGTCTCAGAGGGAGGTTAAGTTAAATAACTTTCCCAGCTAGTGTCTGAAATAGATTTGAATTCAGCTCTTCCTGACTGTAAGTCCAGAACTCTAGGATCCATCCAATGGATCCTACCAGGTCTCTTGAACTGATAATCCTTAGAATGGTTAGGGAAGTGAATAACATTGGCAGATGGGGTTTTCCAGAGACAACCTTTCCCCTGAAGAGGGCCCACTTCTTAGGGTTTATAGCCATCTAGTGCTCCAATTCCATCTTCCCCTCTCCTCTGAGAGGTTTGCCACTTAGGTTCTTCCTTCCCTTGGGTGAGAGCCCAGTTTTGAAATGACAGAGTACAGAGGAGTCTAAGATCATGGAAGTCCCTAGGATTTTTCCTACTGCATCTGGATAAGACTGTAGGCTTACTCAGTGCTAATAAAAGCTTCCAGAAAACAGAAAAGAGTATGACTGAATGTCCAGAGGCTGGCACCTCTCCTCAGGCTGAGTTCCTCACGTAGTAGGTAGTAGAAGCCTTTGTGGAGGGAGCACCAAAGATTTCTGGATGCTAAGGAAGCAATCACTGGTTGGAGGAGAGCTCAGTTCTGAGCTTGGGATCTGTTTGGTATTAGGCTAGTATTTGTTTTTCATTTACAAAAACAGTGTGATCCAAGCAGTACCTCTGTGCCAGGATGAATGCAGGGGCTGCAGAGCATTGTTAAGAGCCTCCAGTGACTGGTGTGAAAGGAATGGAAGCCAAAAAAAGGAAGAATTTAGGAAAACAGAAGAGCAGGCTAGGGATGGTTGTTTGGTGAGTTGGGGGCCAGGGAGAGGGGAGAAGCAAAGAGTGATATCCAGAAGTAGCTGCTTGGAGTACAGAGCCCCCCATGGGGCCATTAGGTCACTCCTTTTTCCAGTCATTGGCTGCTGCCCAGCACAAAGGGGAGGCCTGGGCCCTCAGAGAGTCCCTCCATTGGCCAAGCAGTTTCTCCCCTTTTATTTAGAAAAGAAGGCATCAGGGATGACAGGACATCTTTGGGAGGTGACAGACCATTTCACAGTATGGCGAGGTTTGTCAGGGGAAAGAGGGAAAAAACAGGAACCATATAGCCATATAACCAAATCAGGACCAAGTCATTTAAGACACTCTCTTTGCTACATTCTCTACACTCTCAGCACTTAGCTCCTTTTAACAGCCCCACAGCCCTCTGGATCACAAAGGATGGCCATCCTTGCCACATATCCATGAAAGCCCATGAGGAAGAGAAAATGATTCATTCTCATTTTATTGATGGGGAAATGGAGGCACAATGCAGGGCTAGCTTAAGGTTATACACTCATGGTAGCAGCCTGGCTAAGGACCATGGTAGTAGCATGCTTCTCCGTTGTGCCCTGTACCTTGAGCAGTGGGGTGACTGGGAGAGTAGGGCGATAGCCTGTCTCCTTAAGGAACTTGGGTCAAATCTTTCTTGGTCTTGTGACAATTAGCCCTGCTGTGGCTGAAGCATAACAGTAGTGATATTTGTTTATTATTTATTTGGGGGCTTTAAGAGGAGAATTTCATCAGTGTAGAAGTCCCAGTGTAGAAGCTCCTGCTGAAGCACATTGGCTCTCATCTGTAATTTGACAGTCTTAGAGAGTTCTGTGAAACCAGCTGAGAAGTTCAGTGACACTTATGGTCATATAATCAGTATGTTTCAGAGGCAGAACTTGAACTCACCTCCTCCTGACTCTTAGGTCCAGCCCTCTGTCTGCTACAGCATGCTACATTTATCTGGTGACTTAAAATTTGTAAGGCACATTCTACAGGCAGGAACTCACTAGAACTTCCTAAGACTACTGTGAGATTCAGCACTATTGTTCCCCCATTTTACAGAAGAGGAAACTGAGACTCAGAGGGGGTGAAATGACTTGCCCAGGGGCGGCCAGGTAGTACAGCGAGTAAGAGCACCGGCTCTAGTGTCAGGATGACCTGAGGATCAAATCTGGGCTCAGATACTCAGTACCACACCCAGAAATAATAATAACTGGCCGTGTAACCTTGAGCAACTTACTTAACCCCAATTACTTAAAAAAAAAAAAAAAAGAAATGACTTGCCCATGGTCACACAGCTTGGAAGTGTCAGAACCCAGGGCTTCCTGACTCCAAGTACAGTAGGCTGACTCATTCCCATTGAACTTGAGTGACCCTGAGCCAGAGCTCAGGATATGGCATACATGCAGAGCAGGCTCCTAGATCCAACACATTCAATCTCTCACCCTCTGAGGAACCAGGATGACTAGGTTCTTCCCACATAACTTCCTTAACACAAAAGAAAACTATGTCATCCCCTCATTTGGAAGTTTGGAGAGGAAAGTTGAATTTGTTTGTCTGGTTGTTGGTTAGCTAAGCTGGTTAGGGCACGGTGCAGGTGAGGCCAAGGTAACAGGTTCAACGCCACTGTCGCCATTAGCTTCCCTTACCTTCATAGACCCCATCTCTGACTAGCTCTCACAAGGGAGGGTTTGTTGGACTGGAGTGGGGGGGGGGGCATTTCTATGAACCTTCTATGGGCATTTCTGTTCATTTCTATGAACCTTCACCCAGGCCATCCCTCATACCTAGAATACCCACCTTGTAGAATAATTAGCTTTCTTCAAGGCTCAACTCAGCTACCATATCCTTCTCAGATCCTCAGGGTTCCTTCTGCCCTCACAGTTGTTAATTATGTCTCCTTCCTAAAATTTTCCTGGATATACTTATTTCCATACATATTCTTTCCCCTAACACTACCCCTACCCACAGTAAATATAAGCTTCTCAAAGGTGTGAACTGTTCCGTTTCCCCAGGGCCTAGTATGGTACCTGGCACTTAATAACTGTTGAATTGAAATGAGCTAGGTGAGAGACCATGGTTTGCTCATACAACCTTCTCCTTACTAGTTGGGGGTGAGAAGATTCAAGGTCAGTCTCTGCTGATGATCGCAGCCCAAAGTATCATCTCCTTGCCTCCAGAAAGAACTTTATTTTGGTACAAAATACATGGCGGTTCTCCCAGCAGGGGTATAAATCTTGCTGAGCAAGTTCATGTGGGAACAGAGGTATCACAGAAAGTACCAGTGCTGTTTGCCTGTGTTGCCAGTACCTTTGTCCTCCCTGGACTGGCTGACTTTCAGAGCTATACTGACACAACCTTTGGAATTAGGGGAGAGGCAATTTGGGGTGATTTATCTGCATTGGAAAATGGAGTAGTGGAGCTGGGCCTCTACTTGGAAAAGATGAATCTTCCCCTGTGAGGGTTGAAGCCATTTTAACCTTTTTATCTCTTCTGAGAGACCAGAGCCATCAAAGAATATCCTGACTTCTTACTGGGTGAGAAGTACTAGATTTCTTCTGTGCCCCAATCCCCTCATTTTATAGATGAGGAAACTGAGGCCTAGAGAGGTAATGTCCCAAGGAAACAGCAGGGCCGGGATTTTAATTCTAACATCAGAGGCAACGTTCTTTTGACTTCTCCTCTCTGGATCATAGTACCTAACATTCAAAGGAAGCCTAAAGATTATCTAGTCCAACCTCCTCATTTTATAGAGGGAAAAAAAGGCACATAGAGAAGTAACTTACCCTGGATCACACGGATAGTACGTGGGAGAAGCCAAGGCCTCAGAATACGTATCCATGTTCTTCCCACTATACGATGTTACCAAAGTAACATGCATTTCTTCCTCCCTTTCTCTCTGTAGAATCCCCTTCTTCTCTCCCATCATCTTCATGCCATTGCCCTTCACCACCCTCCATTGACTCACCCCCACCTCTGTCTGCCTTCTAGACCAGCCCAGGTATCACTTTCTCCATGTAACCTTCATCTCGTAGCAATCTCTCCCTCTTCCAGTTTCTCATAATTTGGTTTGGCTCTCTTCTTTGGACTTCTCGGCCACTTTGTACTATAGCTATCTGTGTACATCATCACTGCATTACTAGATTTTCTCTTTGAAGACAGGGAGTGTGTCTTATTTCATCTTTCTCATCCTAACATCTAGCACAGAGCCTGACATATAGTAGAAAGTGGGTAAGTATTTGTTGAGTTGAAATGAATGAGGAAGAATAATAGAAAGAGCTATTAAAAGCTAGGAGGGAAACTAAGATTTAGATTCTGAGAGCCTGGGTTTGGAACCTAGTTCTGCTACTTACCAAGCATGTGACCCTGAGCAAGTCTCTCTGATTTCTTCATCTGTAAAATTAGGAGATTGGATTAAATGAGCTCTGAACTCTCTCCTTAGCCCTAAATCTTATAAATTGCTGAAGACCATCCTTACCCTTAAGCTTATAATCTAGTTGAAGGAGTCAGTGGGGAGAGATCCCCACCAACTGATGGCTTCATACTTTTGTGAGTCTTTAGTAAGTATGGATTGACTTTATTGTACCATGCATCTGGATCCCCAACTGACAGATGAAACACATGGGAGCACCTAGCAATTACCAGCAACTGGTTGGCCATGTGAGCAACTGCAAGGGAAGAAGAACTACTTCATTTGTTATTCACTGAGTGCCTGTATTTTAGGGGGTTTTTGTTTGCTTGTCTCCACCTCAACCCCCCAGCCCTTTTTTGTTTTTGTTTATAATCAAACCAGCCTTCTCCATATGTCATTGTGTGTTTTGGCCATTTGATCTGACAAGTCCATTCCTCCTCATTTTGGGCTAATCTGCCCCATATGTCACTTTGGTGTGGTGTTGGGTCTCGACTTCCAGTGAGAAGAGTGGGGTAGCCACAGTCTAGGGGTGCAGGCAGTTGTAGCCTAGGCCTTAGGAGCTTTGTATGTGGGCTGTTCTCTGAGAATGAGCCAAGGGGGTGGGAGGAGCAGCTGAACAGCTTGGTCTTTCAGGTCCAGAAGCTGTCATTATAGCATTGCAGGACTTTGGAGTGAGGAATCATATGAGTAAAATAATTCCTATAAGCATAATGTGGTGATGCCTAGGGTACAGAGGGATGCCCCCATCCTACATTGAGATTTGTCCTTCCATCCTCCTTTCCAAGAGGAGCCTATCAAGAAATGCCTATTTTAACTCAAGAACCCTGCTCAACTGGTTAACTGAGGGTTGCAGGGATGGAGAGGCAAGTTGGGGCTTTCCAGATGAGGGGCACACTAAGCTCAAAGCCCCTGGCCCCAGCTCCTCCTCCAGCTGGGAGCAGTTTCCTCACTTGGCAGGATGGGGTTCTTCCTTGACACACTCATTACAGAGTTTATAGTTACCAACTGAAAGGTAGGAAATGATTAAGTAGCATATCCAGGCTACCTAGGCCCTCAAGGACCCATTCTGGTTCTCTCCTCTCATTCCCCTCTTCTTCTGACTCTTTCTATTCTCCCAGGTCTCTCTCAAGGGCTCCTTATTAAGTTGGCATATTCCTCACTTACCCCGGAAGCGACTTCTAGCTTGTCTCTATAACACATCAGAACTTGGTTGGTAGCCTGTTCAGAAAGGGAGCCCAAAAGCAAAGGAAATGAAATCCCTGTGTGAGGAACAAGTGCGGTTACTGGGCAGAGAACAGCAGGCTGAGATCCAGCCTGACTTGACGGGCAGAGCCAGCTAAGGCTGCCTGTGGTTGTTGGCCTTGGAAAAGGCCAGAAGGCTTTGAGTCCCCCGCTATTTGTACCCAGGCCTCAACTATAATCTTCTGAGGGTCCCAGCCTACACAATGTAATAGCCACTCCATTCTGTGGCCTTGCACTGGGCCAGAGACAAGTCAGGGGCACCAGAAAGGGCAATTTCTGCCACATCACTAGCAGCAGCAGCAGCCACCCCCCTCCCCACTCCACCCCTTTGCTCTGTACTGTCTTCTACCTTCTCCACAAACCTCTACTCCTCGACCTCCCAGCCACACTGAGCACAGCCCCAACTCCCACACCTCCGACTTTCTTTCTCCACAAACTCAGGCTTCCACATTCATTCCCTGCAGTGGTTAGAGCCCTGCCTTTTCAGCGCCATTCCCGCCTACTGACTCTGTGTGTGGTGTGGCTTCAATCAAATCACTTAGCATCTCTGGGCCTTGTTTCCCTGGTTTTGGAAGATAGAGCAAGTGACCTCCTTCTGACTCACATAGAAGTCCTGAGCCTTTGAGGTTAATCCCATGAAGGATGCCTCTTTCATTCCTCAGACTTTGAAGGTAACAGTCCCTCACAAACAGGATACTGCAGGGAGAGTCTTTGGCTTACTTTGGAAGGATGACCTTTTTTAGCCCAGGGGAATCCATTAACTTTGCCATCTCTGGAATCCCTGAATGGACCCAGTCCATCTCGATTACAGCCTGGCTTACAAGGAGGTAGAATAATTGCCTCCATATATGATCTGAGACTGTCAGCAGAGAACCCAACCCCAAGCATCAGTCCCACTGTGTCATTCCACCATCTAGAGCCTCATTCCTTTGGCTCTTTGAGGCTTCTCCCTCTCTCTCCTGGAGTCTTCTTTAAGATTGACACAGCCTTGGAAGGAATCTCACCTTCAGCTTCTTTATCAGCTGGCGCTTTAATTCTCTAAATGTTACCCACTTTAGCAGGAAGTGAATAGAAACCATGGAGAACAAGAAAATACATAGGTTATGCTCCTGAGCTATCCTTTAGAGAATTGTGTGTTGTGGGGGTATATTTCATTGTGACCATGGCCTGGGGACCCTGGAAGATAGATATGGGTCCCTATGGGGAAATAAAAGAATACCAAAGATTGACTTCAGAATTTTTGTCAAAAGCAGACCTGACCTCTTAACTGACCTCTGGGACAAAAAGTTCCTTCCCCTAGGACCAAGATGAAGCTAAATTATCTCTCTCCCTAGCAAAGCCGCTGTGGACTTTAGTGTCTTCCCCACACTGGCCTCAGATTCCCCCTCCTCTCTTTGTCTTTAGAGATAAGAGAGAGGTGGTATGTTCCTCACAAAACAGGCCTAGTGAGGCCTAGGCCACAGAATGGTGTCCAGGGCCTCAGGCCACTACAGCTTCCTGTCCTTCCAGAAGAAGAGCCATCAGAGCAGATTGCCTATCCCTATGACACATGCCCCTTCATTCTTAGGGGATTTGAATCCTGTGTGGAAGGGAGACTGAGCTAGCTTTCAGATCATGGTGATCAGGATCTGGAGGCCTGGTTCACATTTCTTATCCATGTTGAACAAATCTCATGACTGGGACTCTCTATCTGCCCAGATGGCTCAGAGCAACTTCAAAAAGAGACCAAAAATCTACTTTTGCCTGCCATCCTTTTCTCTTCCCCCCCTCCCCATTCCTACACCATTTTCAGCATGTTTGTTTTCTTTTATTGAGTTCAGATATTTACAGCTCCTCATAGTGAACCTTATTTGGGCCACAGTTTATCTGTATTTGATCTATATTGATGTTTATCCCTTAACTTCTCATAAATTTTCATTCATTCAATCAATCAATCATTCAATCAACAAGCATTTAAGTGCCAGTCCTGTGCAAGGTGCTGTATTGGTTGCTGGTATGGGGAGGGAGTCTCTGACCTTACGGAGCTTGTAATTAAATAAGATTTACCAAACGATCTCTTATCAGTTATTATAATGAAGAAATTTGTGAACTAGATGGCCACTGGGGTCCTTTCCAACTCTGAAATTCTATGATTCTGTGAAATATCTAGTAACTAAAGCTTGGGAGACAGACCAAAGCAAGGATATTTATAAGAAACGATACAACAGGAAGAAAGCATTTGAGTTCAAGCTCAGTCTCTGACACATACTGTCTGTTACTCTCAGTACCCCAGGCAGCTCTCTAAGACCATAACTGTAGAGCAGCAGCTAATCTGTATTAATAGGGAGAGGGAATTCTTTATACAAGTGAACTCTCAAGTCTGGACAAAAAATAAAAAATATTAATCTAATGGCAAAAATAATAAATAAACAGGATTTATCTACAAGTCTTTATCAGTGTGTAATAAGGTGTTTCTGACCTCCAAGAGGCAGTGCTATCGTAATGAATAGAGTTGGTTATAGAATCAGGAAGACCTGAGTTCATTTCTTGTCTCTGACACATACAAGTTTTGTTACCACAAACAAGCAACATTCTGCACCCATAGTCCTGAACCTCTCTTAAGAAAAGGAAATGTGGGGGGCAGCTAGGTGGCGCAGTGAATAGAGCACTGGTTCTGAAGTCAGTAGGACCTGAGTTCACACCCAGCCTCAGACACTTAACACTTACTAGCCATATGGCCTTGGGCAAGTCACTTAACCCCAATTGCCCTACCTTCCCCTCTCCAAAAAGTGAAAGAAAGAAAGGGAAGGAAAGAAGAAAGAAAGGGAAAAGAGGAAAGGAAATGTGTGGGTCATAGAAATTCATCTGAGTTTAAACTATGTTTTCTTTTACTTTATTGTAATCATCAGTGTTTGTGTTCTCTTGATTCTATTTTGTTCTCTTCTGTGTCTGTGCAAGGGGGTAGTTAGGTAGCACAGTAGAAAGAGCATTGGGCTTGGAATCAGGAAGACTCATCCTTATGAGTTCAAATCTGACCTCACACATTTACTAGCTGTGTGACCCTGGGCAAGTCACTTTACTCTGGTTGCCTCAGTTTCCTCATCTGTAAAATGAACGGGAGAAGGAAATGGCAAACCAGAGTGGGTCACGACTTGAAGTGACCTAACAATAACAAAAGTATGAGTGCAGACAAGTCTTCCCATATTTATCCTAAATTCTTGTCATTTTCATTCTTCCATGTTCATGGAATACCATAATTCACAGCTATATAGCATTACCAGGAGAATATTGGAGCAAAAGAGAAAGGCTTTTGCAGCATTGAGCAGTTTAGGACCACTGAAAGCTACATGCAATTTCCCAGGTATAATCCTGTCTCAGCTCCTTCTCCTATTTAACTCTGAGCCCATCTAGAATGCCTATATGAAACAAATGAATACATATAGATTGTCTAACTCAATAGACTGCCCTTCCTGCTGCATGTCAACCTTCCATTGTGTCCAAAATCTGAGCTAGCTCTGATCAGTCCCTCTCCTCCTCTATCCTAGAGGCATTCTCTGAGCACTAAAAAAGCCCCATTTGCCCCTACTTCCTTGGAGGAAAGATGCATGAAAAGTTATCACCACATCTTCTATCTCAACACCTTTTACCTGGGGAGGTAGATGGGTAGTGAAATGCACATAGTGAAACAAATTAATTCAGAAATCTTATTGTTTTATCTGTACCCCAAGCAATTGAATTGGCTTAGCTGGACCAGCCTATCTGCAACCCTAAAATTAATATTTTGAAGGGCAGTGACGCTCTATTATTGCTAGACCCTTCCTCAGAAGTTTTCCTCATTCTTTCCCCAGAAATAACTGAGAAGAGATTCTTGTTCAGTCTTGAGGAAGAAATAGGGATTCCTGTCCTCCCCTGCCCCCATTTTGATATTTTGTTGTTTATTATTGGTGTCATTTTCAAGATTGGAAACCACCTGTAAGGTTGATATTGTAGCTGAAAAAACAAATTCAATCTTAGATGATTATCTGAAGAGAAGCATAATGACCAGGACTTTGGAGGTGATAGTCCTGTACTCTGCTCAGGTCAGAGCCTATCTAGAGTTCTGTGTACCACATTTTATTTTATTTTATTTTTAAGCAATCGGGGTTAAGTAACTTGCTCAAGGTTACACAGCCAGTTATTTCTGGGTGTGGTGCTGAGTGTCTGAGCCCGGGATTCGATCTCCAGGTCGTCCCAACACTGGAGCCGGTACTCTTACTCGCTGAGCCACCTGTCCGCCCCTAAGCAATTGGGGTTAAGTAACTTGCTCAAGGTTACACGGCCAGGTGTTTCTGGGTGGGTGCTGAGTGCCTGAGCCCGGGATTCGATCTCCAGGTCTTCTCAACACTGGAGCCGGTGCTCTTACTTGCTGTGCTACCTGGCCGCCCCCTGGGCACCACATTTTAAGAAGGATGTTGATAAGCTGAAGAACATCTGGAGCAATAGAGGTTCTTAAATTGTGGCACATGGGCTCCGCGAGGGGTCTGTGGATAGATTTCAGGGAGTCCTTGAACCTAGATGGGAAAAAAATTGCATCTTCATTTTCACTAATCTGTAACTTAATTCTAACTTTTCCTTCAGTTGTTTAAAAACATGATTCTTAGGTTTCCCTAGACTTCCAAAGAGGGGTTCATGACACAAAAAAGGACCAGGAGCCTCTAGCTAAAGAATGGTGGATGGAGAACCTCAAGACTATACTATGTTTGGATCAACCAAAAGTCCTAATGCTGTGCAACCTGGGGAAGAAAAGACTTTGGAGAGGAGCAGTTTGGGCATGAAAGCTCTCTTCAAGTGTTTGAAGGAAGAAAGATTAGATTTGTTCATCTTGGAACAATGGGTAAATGTTAGGAGTGGCAGCTGACAGGGAAAGCCTCAGAACAGTTAGAGCTGTCCACGATTAGAATGGGCTGCCTCCGTAGGTACTGACTTCTCCCTCTCTATGTGTCTTTAAGCAATGGCTTCCTGCCCATTTGTTAAGGTGAGGTGGAGAGGGAATTCTAGTCCAGATTGGATTCAGTGGCCTGCAAGGGGCTGTGTGTGTGTATGATTCTTTGTGAAAGTTAGAACTCCGATTGATTTCTGTGCCTTCCAGTTCATCCTCATCAGCTCATTAGCAAACATTTATTTAGCTCCTACTATGTTCTACCCAGGTTCTCTGACTCCAAAACCAGTCCTCTTTCCATTCCTCTAGGCAAAAACCATCCTTCCAACTGAAGATCCCCTTTGTGCCATAAGGCTCTTTGGCCAGTTAGTCATTGTCCTCAGTGGTGACCTAGGTATAGCCACCACTCCCATATACTCTTCCGACTGGGTTATTCCTAATGGGTATTTCTCTGTAGAGGAGAAAACTGAGGCCCAGAGAGGAAATGACATGCCCATAGTTACATGAATATTAAGTGGCAGGTCAGGATTTAAATCCAGGTTCTTTGCTTCCACTACACTTTGCTTTGCACTACACTGCCTAGGCCTCTGGAGGAATTGGCCGAGATCAGGAAAAGGACCATGAATTAATGCTCCTACACTGAGAACAAAAGAGAAGGGAGCTAGGTATTTGATGCTTTCCATTTTCTCTTTAAAAACAAACCAAACAACCATAAACTCCACCACAACCAGAGCCAGATCATATCAAGCTCTAAAATGAGGAGAGTATCATTTATGCTCATCCCTTAAAATCTGTGTCCCATCTTGACTTTGCAGCTCCTCTCCCTGGCCTGCTTTAATGGCCCACCCCATCAAATGTCTTCTGTTTGTCCTGCAGTCCTCCCCAGTGGAGTTCTTTGAGCTCCAGGCCTTTTTTTTTTTTTTTGGTCTTTAGCATTCTTGCTCAGACTTTCTGCTATTGGACTTCCCCTGGGTTAAACCTTCCAGAGGCCTTGCCCAGCCTTGCTGCCCTGGATGTGGACCTCGCTGAACTCCCAGCTCCCTAGTTTGCAAATCAAACTGCAGCCTTGTACTATTTACCTTGGCAAGTTGGGGACCAGATTGATGATCTGTAAAGTGGATTCGTTATTTGCCTGTTTGCTTTGGCAAAGCTTGAAAGCCTTTGCTGATTGCAGCCCCAGATGCCATTGCATACGTTACCCCTGCCTACAACCTTGGCTTTGAAAGTTTTAATTCCAACTACAAATACTATTAAGTTTTTTGCACCTCAGCCTGGCCTTCAGCTTTTGGATATTGAATATCAATAAGCAGACAGGCCTTATTTCCTCCATGTTTCCCTCTTATTATCTTTGTCAACCTCTACCATCATCTCCCTCCAAGGCAAGGTAGGCAGCCAACAGAGAGCCCTAGGCTTCCCCACAACAGTTGGGTACTGTGCTCTCCAGAAACCCACCTTCAAACCTGGCTTGAGCCTGGATTGTCTTTCTATCTTTGGTAACCTCATGATTAAGCTTTGGACTTAGGAGCCTAGAGCAATCCCAGATGTTTAGAGTCAGAAGGAATCTTGGAGACCATCTATTCTAGTTCCCACCTCATTGTACAGAAGAGGAAAGAGAAGCCAGAGGGTTATAGTAACTGCCCCAGGGCCACTCTGCAAATTAGTGGCAAAACTGGGATGGACTAGTGAGTCCTTATGTTAAATAGCTCACAGACTTTCAGAGCCATCATTTCCTTAACTTCCACCTAGAAGGATTTTCCTTTTTCTTTCTTTTTTTTGGGGGGGGGGCAATTGGGGTTAAGTGACTTTCCCAAGGTCACATGGATGGTTTTTGTGTTAAGTGTCTGAGGTAAGATTTGAACTCAGGTCCTCCTGACTCCAGGGCCGGTGCTCTATTCACTATGCCACCTAGCCGCCCCATTTTCTCTCTTTTTTCTTTTAATTGCCTCTAGCTCTCCTTTGGTAGGGTAAATAGATTAAAGCAGGGAGTCTTCACTCCATCTTGCCCTTAGTATCACTGAGGCACAGAGAGGCTGAGGGATTTGGCTAATATCACTTAGCAAGGCAGCGGCACCAGTGCCAAGCCTTGTGACCCCAAGGTTGATTTGCTACTACCCTAGTTCACATCTCAAGAGAACAGAGTGTAGTAGAGCTCTGGTGGCATCACTAAGTGAAGGCAGTTGCTATTTTCTATTTCTTTTGGGACTCATTGCTGGAGAGAGCATTCCATGTTTGGCTGGATCAACTGTCAAGGGTGTGCCACACTCAGCTTTCCAAGGTAATTGCAAGGTCTTCCTGCAGTAAACAAACCATTAGCAGGGGTCCCACGTGAGGCAGCCACAAAAGGCAGCACAGTTTCCAGGACCTGGGGCTGAGCTGTGCCAGGTGCCCCTGGCCCTGGGTCTGCCCCTTGGAGCATCAAAGTGCTTACAGTCATCCTTCTGCCAACATCCTGACATGCCTTCCCTGCGGCCCTTTGATTTGCCAGACTCCGTGTGAAGTGGGATTAAGAGAGGAGCCTGTGTTGTATATTACCTTCTAAAGACGGGAGACTGTTTCCAGCATGCCTCTGCTGACTGGCAGAGGTTTGTAGAGGTGTATCCTTTCAGGGGTCATCCTGGACTCTCCTGCCTCTGCTTGGCAACTTAGACTTATCTCCCTTGGGTTAGAAATGGTCAGAGGAAACTACAGTCTTCCTTACAAATGCCTTCCAATGCATCACAGTGCTCCCAGTTAGAGATAGCAGATACGTGCCTGGCTGAGTATTCCTTCTGCATACTCAGATATGATGAAATGTTTTTACATATGGAACTGAAGTATCTGCACTAAACTATATTCTTGTGTTTTTGCTTTCCCTACCTTCCTCCTCACCCTCACCGCCACCCAACCCCAGCTCTTAACAAAGCCAGAACTAGTATGGGACAGTTGGGGCCCAGGACACCCAATTTAGAGGGTGAGGGCACTGATAGCACTTGCAGTCCAACAACAGAGCATAACCCCTAGTTAGTGAGAAGAAAACTCCTCCCTTCCCCCACCCTACTTCACCCATCCTGAAGCCTCATCCTGGTCCCCAGGGCTCTATCATCCCTGACTCACAAAAGGAACCTTTTGTGCTGATTGTCCTGGGTCCAGAATACCTAGTTACAGCTCCCGTTCCTGGCTCTAGGCCTCATACCTTACTAGGTACCCACTAGTGCTCAATGAAATGTCTACTTGTTGAATGACTGGATGAGCCTCTATCCTTATAGAGGGGCCCCAACTTTGAAAGCCCAGTCTTTCCTTGTAGCTGCTCTCAGGCCTTGCGTGGGGGGCACTTTTGACTTTGAAATATTTCAGTCAAAGAAGTTAATTCACTTTAAGTGAGTTTACTTTTGGAAGAGAAAAGATTACTGCAGTATTTTTGGCCCTGGCCCTCAAATTCTTCTAACCCTTTACTATAATAAGCAAATTGAGCAGATTAAGGACATATTCTGCTGCCAAACAGCTTTCTGAACTGTGCACAACTACCCAGGGTGACATTTTTTTCTGTGTAAAAGGTTGTGTGGGTTCTGTGAGTTTCTCTGCTTTTTTTAGCTCTTCCTGTTTTATTGTGTTTGAAGTATCTTTGTGGTGACCTGTTGGGCTCGGATTCTTCCATATGGAAGTGTTTCTTTAACTTTTTAATCATTTCTTTGGGGGGAGTGGAAAGGCTGGTGGGGGGGGGGAGTTTCAATCCGATTTGCAGATGTGGCTCTGGTTTTGGTTGGAAGTGGAAGTCTGCAGTTGTAAGGGCTTATGGAGCCGTGAGTCAGACCAGAACCAGCCTGGGAAGAGAAGGGCCAATCCCAAGTGTACCAGCCAGCCAGTCACCAGCGTATATGGCAGCAGACGTGGGCTTGGTATGATCCACTGCTCCATTCCTCCCCCGAGTTAGTTAATGCCTTTTCCATTTCTAAGACAGAAGATGTTTTCCCTGGCGACAATGAGCAAATGATTTTTTCAGTGTCCCATGGAAAATCCTTAGAGGTCCTTCTATGGGAAGGCTGTCCTGAGTCTTAAAAAAAAAATACTAGACCCTCATTTCTCTCTCTTTCACAGCCGTCTCATCCTCTCCACACTCCATTTTTCAGTAAGCCTAAGTCAACATCTGATTCCCTGGGTTAAAAAAAAAAGTGTTGCAAAAACCATTCTGATTCTTCCATTTCCCTGTGTTCTTTTGGACTCGATTACTCAATCAGGCTGTTCAGGAGGCAACGTGTGATCTTCCGAGGACTGTTTGTCCTGTGGGGGCTAGCAATTGTCAAGATGGCCCCAAAGCTCCTGACCCAAACACACACTTAGTTGGCTGGAAAAGGCCATCAGCTGTGAGCTAGCCTTATCACCTCACCTCCCACTCTCAATTCTTCCTCTCTTACTCCTTCCCTCCCCCCACTCTGTCCCTGCCAATGCATCCAAAGCTTGTTAATTCTGAAAAAAAAAAAAAAAACATTGCAGATGAGTCTTAGACTCATTGAGTGAGAACCACATAGCAACAGTTTAGATTAGGCTCACAGAACAAAAAGTCTCACCTCAGTGCTTTTAAGGGCAGAGTAAGGCCTTGTAAAAAGTGTCCAATTGAAAACTAGAGCTCATAGATTCCAGTCTTTGCTGCTTAGATATCTGAACTTGAGTAAATTAACCTCTCTGTCAACCCTTCCAGACCCCATGAAATAAAGATAAGGCTTATTCCCACTTACAGAACTATATTATGTGTGTGTGTGTGTATATGTATGTGTGTATATATATGTGGGGCAAATGTGATTGGGGGGACAGACAAGCAGCAGAGAGGTTAGTCTTGGGGTTCAGACTCATTGGAACAGGGCAGTGTTCCAATCCCTCAAAGAATATGTCCTTCCTTGAGAGGAAAGGCAGGCCCTGGGAAAATGACACCATGAAGTTGGGGAGTGTGGTTTGGCCATTGCTGGAGGGGTAGAAGGTAAGGTATAGAGAAAGTACTTGCTATGAGGAGAAAGCATAACTCCCTTGTTGCCCTACTGAAGCCAAGCTCAATTCACCCATGGTAGTTAACTTTTTAAATGCAGGGAATTAGATTTTGACTTATATGAGCTCTGCTCATATAAAAAACATAGATATGCACTTTGACAGGTATGATATTATGCAAAGTGTGTGTATGTGAATGTGACCTTGGAGAGGTCATTTAACATTCAGTTCTCATATTTAAAATAAGGAGTTAAACTTAATGATCTATAAACTAAATTATTTTCAACTTTAAATTAATAATTCTCTTGACGGTAAATAACCTAAGTCTAGAGTTGTTTAAGCATTTCAGTTATGAAAAATCCATTGAAGCTTGTTTTCAGTTAGAGAAGCTTACTCTCGAACTCATTCTCCGTAAAGGATTGGTTAACAAAGACATATATAAAGTATCTGTTCAGTGGCTCCATTCTTTTTTGGTACAAAGCTCTAATAGCTTAGCTCCTGAGATGGCATTGCATGAACACTGACTTTTTTAAACTCTCCTCTCTGCATTGAGATGGGCCAATGTTCATTAAGAACCATAAGAGGGAGGGTTGGGAGAACTAAATATGCAATTGATGGATCCATTCCTGGGGTTAGGTAACTAGGGCTTTGTTGTACAGTACCAGAAACCAAGAGCACTTTTACAATATGCCTTACAACACCTGTGCCATGTGGTACAATTAATAGCCTCTTGCACCTTAACCCAACCCCAGGCTTCCAACCATATGGTCGCATCTCCATAGCTTCCCCCTCCCAGGATCTTTCTTCTAGGCAGCCAAGTGGTACAATGGATAGAGTGCTGGAGTCAGGAAGACCTGAATTCAAATCCAACCCCAGACACTACTAGCTTTGTGACCCTGGGCAAGTTACTTAAACTTCTGTTTGCCTCAGTTTCCTCAACTGTAAAATGAGGATAACAATGCCACCTACCTCCAGAGCCAGGGTTGTTGTGAGGATTAAATGAGGTAGTAGCTGTAAAACATTTAGCACAGCGCCTGGCACATAGTAGACACTAATTCTCTTCCCTTTTCCCCCACTGTGATATACCCATTCTTGTGCCCAGTGGGAAATCCATTTGAGCAGAGGGGCCTTCCCTGGTTAGATAAGCGTAAATATATTACTTGTTAGAGATCCTGATGCATAGGCTTCCTATTAGTGGGAGATTTTATGTATAGTTTTGTTTGAACTCCATTAGTCCTTTCTCCATGTTTGATTGGGGAATTAGAATGCTGTTTGGATTCATATTGTAACACTCCTGAACAGTGGGTCTGGCTGGTTTATGTGTTTTCTAAACCCTTCTATTCCCTTCCAACAGAATTTGCCCCAGTCAGAAGAATTCCTGTGATTCTTACAACTAATGCAGGTGCCTTTATGGGATTGTAAATTTAGAACTGAAAGGGAGCTTTGAGTATATCTAGTCAAATTCCCTCATTCTACTAAAGAGAGGGGGCTGACTTAGCCAAGGTCACACAGATAATAAATAGCAGGGCCAGAATTTGAACCCAAACACTCTGGCTCCAAGTCTAACACTTCCCATGATGCCACTCTCATCCAAGTATGTCCCTTTTAATAATCGTTCTTTATGTTTCTCAGAGGATGTTTGATTTAGAACAGGAATGATGCTAGCATCATAGATGTAGAACTGCAAAGGATCTCAGAGATCATCCTTCATTTCATAGATGAGGAAACTTAGGTCTAAGGCAGTGAAGAGATTTGCCTCAGGTCACATAGGTGGCAGATACATTGTTTGAACTCAGGTCTCATGATTCCCAAGATCAGCCAGAAAGTTCACCACTCTTTCCATACTGCCTCCCTGCAAGGATCTCATAGGTCATCTAACCCTCCCAGGAGACTGAGAGCCAAAGAGGTTAAGAAACTTTCCCAAGGTGATACAGGTTGTACATAGCAAAGCTGGGACTTGAACCCAGGTCCCTCTCTTCTGAGACCGGTTCTCTAAGGCACATTGCCTTACTTCATGCCCTTTATGAAAGTGCCCTGCAGGAACTGGATCAAAAAGAGAAATCATAATAATCTAAATGCACTACCAGGAAGCCAGCTACAATTCACTAGGACCTCCATTTCCTCCACCCCCACCCCCACGTCCTAGTCAAGGTTGCCACAGTGGCCATCTCCCTGCCTCCTAATGGGACCTACTTTCCAAAATCAAGTCCTTAGAAGTGGGTATCGTCTGGTGTATTCTGGGCTTACATTGAGCCACCAAGAGGTTAATTGCCCTTCCCTGAAATATACAGAATGTTTAAGTTAGGAGCCCATAATGGGACACAGAAGTGTTTGTGTTCAGGGATGTTTTATGGATAACAAGACTTGAATGGGATGAAAATGGTTTCAGCATTGTTTGGATCCCACCCAAGATTGAGCAGCCCAGTGTGATGTCTGAAAGTTATTTGGGTTGGGTACTCTCTTTTGTTTTCATCAAGGAATTTAAATCTCTAGGTATGTAGCTGGGCCACAGCACACCACCAGGAACTGACAGCACCATGGTGTGAAAAATACAAATGGGCAACAAGGGGTCATTTGTCATGATGGGAGCCTTAGGTTTTGGGTGTTGTTCCAACTAAAAGTCAAAACTTGAAGTTGTGTGGCAAATCTTGGTTCTTTTGCTGTTTTTCAGGTGTTTGGTGCAGGGATGGGGTGGGATTCAACAATGACCACCCATGTCTCCAAAGCACCTAGGGTAAAACATGTTACCCACCTCCTGATAAAAATGTATTGACACCACGTGCAGAAGGAGACATGCATTTTTGGATATGGCCACTATGTGGATTCATTTTTCTTGATCATGCTTTTTTGTTATAAGGGCTTTTTCTTTCAGTTTTTAATTGGGGAAGGGGGTTATGGGAGAAGGGAGGTCAACCAATAGCAATGCCAAAAGAAAGAGGGCCATCATAACATTTTTTTAATGTATAGAGAGGTAGAGAAGGAAGCCCAAACAAGCAGAACAGTTTTGAAAATAACATGTAGAATTTATGTACTTTTAAAAATAATATTTTATTTTTCCCAATTACATGTAAAAATCATTTTTAACATTTAAAAAACATATAATTCCAAATTCTCACCTTTCCTCCTTCCCTTCCCTGAGATAGTAAGCAATGTGATATAGGTTATACATGTGTAATCATAAAAAACATTTCCATATTAGTCATTTTGTGGAAGAAAATTCAAACCTAAGGAAAGAAAGTGAAAAACAGTATGCTTTCGTGTTTGTTTAGACTCCCATCAGTTCTTTCTCTGGAGGCAGAAAGCATTTTTCATTATGAATCCTTTGTGATTGTTGTGGACCATTGTATTTCTGAAAATAGCTAAGTCATTTGCAGTTGTTCATCATACAATATTGCTGTTACTGTGTATAGTGTTTTCTTGGTTCTGCTCACTTCATTTTGCATCAGTTCATGTAAATATTTCCAGGTTTTTCTGAAACCAAAACCATCCTGCTCATCACTTTTTATAGCACAATAGTACTCTATTACAACCAAATACCAAAATTTGTCCAGCCATTCCCCAATTGATGAATTTTTTTTAAAGAGCAACTAGCATGAAATGAAGATTCACAATTGCATATAGAATCTTCTTTTTTGTTCTCTGATATGGGAATTTTCTCATTTTTGTATTTAGAGTAAGAATAAAAACCTTTTTTGATTAAAAAAAGTGAGTTTACAGCATAGCCTGGTTAAAAAAAAAAAAAAGGACTAAGAATGAGTCAGCCATAGACATTCCCCACCCCACCATCTTCAGTAAGCATCTAGTCAATCCTTACACAGAGGTAGAGTAGGCAGCAGTTGCCTACAGAAAGGGTCCAAGTAGGTAATAAACGGGAAAGGGTGTTGGTTCATCTCTTGCTAGGAGGTTTTACTGGGACCAGAAGAGGGCAGCTGCAGGCACTTGACCTCCTGATTGCTTGCACCGCAGATGGTGTCCATAAGTATGAGCCATCTTCTTTGTCATTGATCTAGAACTGGAATGAAAACAAAAAAGGACTTGTGCTTCTATACCCTGGGTCCCACAGAGGTGAGATGCTTTGTCCAAGGCCACACATACTGAATTTGAAGTCAGAGGACTTCTTTTCAGGTCCAGTTCCAACACTTACTATCTGTATGACCTCTAGCAAGTCTCAGTTTCTACAAGGAGACGATTGGACAAGGTGACCCCTAAGGTTTCTTCTAGCTCTAACCCTGATCTAATGCCCATAGTCATCTCCATCGTAGAAGAACTCCTTGTACTTTTCTCTGTCTTCCCATAGTCATGAAGATGAATGAGGTCACCCTAGAATTTATAATTAAAGAACAATAGTATATGAAAGATTTTCATGTAGAAGAGAGACTCATTTGGTTTTGATTGACTCCAAAAAGCAAAACAAGGAAAATTGCCTACCAGTTGAAGCTTTGCAAATGGGGAATACTCTGCTTTGGGATGTAGTAAGTTCTCCCTCTCTAGAAGTCCTCAAGCAAGAGCTTTATGACCACTTCCCTGTTCAGTGTGATAAAGAAGAGATTCCTCTTGGACCATATAGCCATTGAATTCCCTTCTAACTCTGAGAGCCTGTGATTCTGTGGTCAAGGTGTAGAGGGAAGATTGAGGACCAAGCAGTGAAATGGCTCACTCAATGGAAGTGATTAACCATGTTAAGGGAGGAGTAGCACAAATCATCATCAAGATAATAACAATTTTATCTCTGAAAGAACAATTTATTTCACTTTGGAGGAAGAGAAGCACTGCCTAAGATACTGATGATTCAGACAGAAACACCACTGCAGACCTAATGGTGACAGAAGTGTAAATAACTCTTCTTGTCTTAATGGCCACATAGTGGTTCTATCCAGAGCAGCTGGTTGATCTGAAAAACAAACTCTAATCCAGCCATCAGAGGGACAGAGCTATGGGCCGGTGTGGTTCAAGTTCAAAGCAGCAGGTCATGAGGAAGATAAGCAAAACCAGATGATAAAACTCTAGGGTTTAGAGCTAGCCAGAAGGGGACTTTAGTGGATCCAGCTCCATCATTTCCTATCAGAGAATACTGAGGCCCAGAGAAAATGAACCCAGATTTGAACCCAGCTTCTTTTCCCACCACTTTTACCGCAGCTGCCTCAGGAGCAGGGGAAGCAGAAGGAAACCAAGACTAGAGAGTACAGTCTGTAAAGTAGACAGTCTGTTTTGATCCTAGCATTTCTTGCAATGCTATCTCCAATGCCAGGTGTCATGCCAGGCCTGCACACACCACTCTCCATTGATCTACATGGCCTATGTCTTATGACTGGGACAGTATTTTTGTGGGAGCTAACCAGCAGTCCAGTTGTTGCTGAAGGCATCCCTCACCTGAAGATCTTTGTACCACCAAGAATAGGGATTTCTCCCATGTAAAATACACTACTGCAAAACCAGCACCATAGTGTTACTGATACAGGTTAGGCATCTTGAATGACAAAACATTTATATATACATTGAAAAATAATGCTAATTATAGTTAACACTCAGGTTTTATCCAAATCAGATTGGAGGGATGGGTAAATACAGCCAATATGCAGATTAATATGGTAATATTTTAAAATTATTCTCATTGTCATAGGAGAAGGGCATATGTTGCCTTCTAGGTGCCTTGACCTTAGTTTCAGCTCTGAATCCATCATTCTTCCTCTATACCTGAATTTGATTGTCTTGAACTTCCCAATAGATTTCCTTTCCAAGTTAATCCTCCAGGAACTTGTGATTATCCTTAGTGTTGTAAGTCAAAAGCAGCTTAATTTCCCTCCAGAACCAGTGCCAACTGGGAATCATGCCTGAGAAGAAGAGGCACAAATCTGTGTCAGGCTTCTTCCAGATGCTCTGAATAATTCCACCTCACATCTAGTCCGTCACTAAGCTTTTATTAAGTACCTGCTGTATGCCAGGCATTGTGCTATGTGAAAGGAGATTGTCCTCTTCCCTTCTCCTTTCCTTCCACCCATGGTACCCAGAAACCTCCAGGACTGTCCAGAAAAGCCATGCAGAATCCCAATGGAGAACGAGCTTCCCTTCCCTGCAGTACCTTCTTTCTCCCTGGAGGAAGGGAGGGGTTCACCTGCCCTAATCCCATAATAGAGACTGGTGTGCCTCTTCCCCTGAATTGCCAGATACAGACCCAAGCCCTGCAGGAGGAGGTGTCCCAAGATTTGGAGAGGCTGAGGATGTTAAATGCTGCCTGCCTGAGGCTGTGCTGGGCTAACCACAATCACCCTTCCTCTCAGTCATCTCACCTTGTGATGCTACTCTGCCTTACACAGCCACCAGCTGTCTGATGAAGACTAGAAGTGACAAGGCCAAAACCTCCAGAATCTATTCAGGGGGGATCTTCAGACAGGAATGGCTTTTTTCCTTCCTGCCTTTGACTTGGCTGGGTCTCTCCCCACCCCTACTCCCCCACACTATCACCCAGGGCTCAGCTGTTCCTGGCTTGGTCCATTGGTAGTATATATATATATATATATATGTCTGGTGATCATTTACAAAATGGGCTTTTAAACCTTTAAAAAAAAATTTTTTTTAATTAATCAGATCCAAAAGTCCCTCAGTCCACAAGCTGTTAGGTCTAACTTACAGACACAATGTAAAGATAGGCCACTAGAAATGTAAGGAAATTGGGGCTACTTCTTCCTGACAATGCCCACAGTTCTTCCCTTCCATAGAGGGTCCTGGTGGTCAGGTAGGGAGAGGCATTCCAGCTCTATGGTGCTAGAAGGCCTCCAGGCCTTGCTGCTCCCCAAGACTAGGATCCCACAAAGCTGGAAAAGATGGATGGTCCCAGTTTTCCCCTTAACTCTTCTCTTTGCCTGCTTGAGAATTTTTATTATTGTTATAATTTGTAATAACACTAGCAGCTAATGTCTCATACAGGCCTTTATGGCTCTCAAAACACTTTCCTTGAAATAGTCCCGGCGAGGTAAGATGATAATAATTCACACTCACCATGATCCTGTGAGCAAATAGTTCAGGTATTCTTATTCCCCCTTTTATAGATGAGGAAACTGGGGCCCAGACAAGCTGAAGGGCACATAACCGGTGTATGTCAGAACTGGGATTTGGAAGATTCTCTCCTGACTTTGGGTCCTTATGCTTTTCCTCTATAACAGGTTGCCTCTTGATAGGGAGAAGAAAGACTGTTATCTCCATTTTACAGATGAAAAGACTAAGTCTCAAAGAGATTTGGATTTAGTCATAGGTTTAGAGCTGGAAGGGACCTTAGAGAGCATTCAGTCTGACTCCCTCAATTTACAGACGATAGACCTGAGACACAGAGAGGCTGAGCAATCTGCTTAGTATGTGATGAACCCCTAAAGCTTCCTGGCCTTTCCTATATCTTGCTCTCTAGCTAAGACTTCCCTGTTATGTATTTATGGGACTTCAATTTACACTATTGGAGGGAACATCAGAATTTATGAGATCATACGTCTGTTTGAATCCTTTCATAAATCCTCCATAATTGGTCTACCTAGCATGCCAAAGGCCTTCCTCTGCATCTGGGCCTTTTAAATATCCTGTAGGTACCAGGGCAGCACATGTACTCTGATGCCTTGGTGTGACATGCAAGCAGGCCTAGACTCTCCAACACACCTATGCCAGGGAAGAGAATTAAGCACCACCCAGGTACCAAACCACTGTGCTCACTACGTGCTGAAGATAGACAAAAATGAAACAGTCCTTGTTCTTAAGGAGCTTATATTCTACTGGGAAGAAAGAATGACTTCTTTTGCCATGGCAATGATGAACTTGCAGAAATTTGATCTGCATTAAGCCTGATGCCCCCCATAACCTCCCTGACCCCTTGCAAGTTTTTCCATTTCAGGACCAAGGGAGAGACAACCCAACTGCGACATCTCTTTAGCAACCTCAGACTGATCTCACTTGCCAATTAGATGTCCTTATCCTAGGCTCAGTGCTTATTAGACAGTAGCTTGGACCTGACTATATAAATGATCTCAGAGTTGGGGAAGACCAAATAAATACTGGGTTTCAGACAGTGACTGGAATTCATGTTCTACCTTAAGGGGGATAAAAAAGCATTGGCCCCTGTTTTGAGGCCAGGTCTCTCTTCTGTTTGGTGGGATGTTTCATCTGGAGGAGGTGAGGTAATTCACCAAGAACATTTTTATTCCTCTGGTGGAAGGAAAATATGCTTGTCTTTCGCTGTTGGATCTTCATAGTGTGAGTGAAAAGCAAAGAGGAAAGCTTTTTTTAAACCTCTGAGTGCTATGTGGGGAATCAAGGAACTGGGCTCTAGGCCCAGCTCTGCCATTAACTAACTGGGTGGTCTCAGGCAAACCTTGCCTGTACCTCAGTCTCCTCATCTGTCAAGTGTGGTGGGGTTCTAAAGACCCTTTCACAGTTTGGGGAGAGAAGCCAGTGTGTCCCCTTCTCTCTCCGATGTGATAGAGTATCACAAGAACCTGATCTGCCTCAGAGACAGCTTTGCCCAGCACCCAGAATTCTCAACAGCAGTACTGAGCTGAAATAGATACTTGAGACAGCAGTCTGGGGTTTAGGTAGAGAGGCTTGGGCCAGCCAGCTCCTTTCTCTGCAGGGCCTCAAGACTTCCAGCCCTCACTGCCTGTCCTTCTAGGGAGACAGTCTAATTGCCTGATCCATTGCATGGCCTCACGGAACTGGAAGGGACCTTGAGAGGTCATCTCATCTAAAGAAGGCAACTTATTAAGACTGAATATTAAAGGATTATAGAAGAGGCACCATATTTAGACAAAGCAGACATTCCTGATTTGTTGCCTCAGAGGGATCTCGTAATGAATTCTTTATATGTTTAGGACTGGCTAAGGTCAGTGGCTGGTGATTTCATGAATTGTGCTTTTGTTTACACTCAAATAATTCCTCAGATAATTATTTAAATGAGGCTGTTATGATGTTACAGTGCAGAAATGCAGGAACATAGATCACCATCACCTTAAACAAGGCTTTCTGCCATCATTGGAGGTGTTAAGTGTGGGAAGTCTTTGAAGTGATCTGACTTGATTGGAGGTGTTAAGTGCATAAGTTTTCTTTTGGGAAGTACAGGATTTGTGAAATTAAAACACAATCACTATGATCCAAACACTTTCATTTATGTTGTCAAGGTTTTATTTAAACAGTTCAATTTAGGAATTACGCTAAGGTAAACAGAAATATGGCTGGTCTTTGTTTTTTATATAATTAGACCACAGGATGCAAAGCCTATCTGAGGAAGACTCCCTTTTCCCAGGGAAGGTAGGGGATTTTGCTTCTTTGAAGACCTTATGAAACATGATTGGTGCTATCTTCTGGCAGCAGGATGGACCAGATGACCCCCAGAGATTCTTCCCTTCCTGAATTTTACTTGTATGGATGAGAAAGTATGGTACAATGGAAAAAAACACTTGACTAGAAGACCTGGTTCAAATCTTGCTCTCATTTGCTATGTGACCACAAGTGCTTCATATCACTGGTCTCCCTTCCATTCTCCTCTCCCAAAGGATCAATGATATCCAAGGCCCCATCCAAATTTTACAGACCTGAATTGAAATGCCAGAGAGGTGACAGACTAGGTTGACAATCTTCTACAACAGTGGGATCAAACTCAGATAGAAACATGAGGATCATCAGTCTGCATACTGACTTAGAAAACCACATATTAACATTATCTACAGTTTATTTTGTTCAGTATTTCCCAACTACGTTTTAATCTGTCTCTGGCTGCAGCAGGAGTACCCCAGGCCACCTGGGTTTGACACCTCTTCTCTAGAAGTGTCAGGTTGAAATGGACCATTGAAATTTCATTACTCATTCATTTGTGGCACAAGCATTTCTCCAGCTCTTATTATGTACAAGGTCTAACTTTTCTTTTTTGCTATGTAGTTGATCAAAGTATTTGATATAACAGGGAGTAGTATCATGAGAGGTAGTGTGGTATTAAGTGGAAAAACCTAGAGTTAGGATGCTTGAATTATTCTAGCTCTAAGCCTTAACCATGTGATCTGGGACAATGCAAGCCATTTTTACTTCTCGGGAACTGTTTCCTCATCTTTAAAATGGTGATAATGCTATCCACTTCACAGAGGTATTGTGAAGAAAGTTGTTTCTAAAATGAGCTGTATGATGATAATATTATGTCAGTCCCTCGAGGGCATGGACTGGGAGATGAAGCAGCATAGGGAACTCTTTTGGCTGGCTCTGGTTCTCACCTTAGAAATGAGTTAGGAGTTTATTCTTCCCTCATCCTATAGGGGTCTCATTTTAGGCCCTACCCAAGTATTATAACCCCCATCTCTCTCTCTGTATGTGGCAGTGATATAATGGCAAGCCTCCTGGGCTCTGGTCCTTCCTGTACCCACTAGCTTGCCTCAGTTTCCTTATATGTAAAATGAGGATAATAAACTGCCTCCCTCGAAGGGTTGTTGGCAAGATCAAAAGAAATCTCATGTATGTGAAGACTTTGAAAAGTAGAAAGCTTTCTATAGATGTGAAGGATTCTTAGGAGAGTTGAAAGTCCCAGAAATGGCTGCTGAGCAGGAAGTGGTGAACTCCTTTGTAGCAGCAGGGAAAGGCTAACCATTATTATCTCTTCCTCTTCCCACCATTAGGGAAATGAAAGGAGCAGACAGCTAACCTCTCTAACTTGGTGGCTCTACAAACCTTAAAAGCAAGGTCTGGAGGTAGTGGTGGTGTGTGCTGTTGATGGTGGTGTTATCTCTTCCTGATGTTTAGGGAGAGTGTAAAGTGCTAAATTAGACAGGTCAAGGGAAAACTACCTCCTTTGAGTCAAAGAACCATCAAATGTTAGATGTGGAAGGAACTTTAGAGAGCATCTAATCCAACTTCATAATGATACACATCAGGAAACGGAAGCTCAGAGAGGGCAAGGGACTTGCCCACGGTCACTCAACTCATTAGTTTTTCAGTGAATTTGTAAACTCATTAAGGTAAAATATCTTTCTATCTGGCCAACCTACATGTCCTTTATTTTGGGGTGATAAATATTCCAGTGATTTTTCAACACTAAGGCAGTTCTGAAAAATCCAGTGAAGCACCATCAGAACTGAATTCCCTAGCTGAGCCTACTACCCCTAACTCACAAGTTATATGATAAATCCACTTTTCTGTCAAAACAAGAAGAGTGCCCTGGGACTCTCCCTACCTAGGCTTCTTTGCTGTCAGAGTTCTGCTTCCTTAGGGTAAATCTCTGTTCTCCCTGTAATCTGTTATCCATCCCAGCTCTGTCATTTACAATCTCTCCCGTAAGTGCCGAGTGGGGCAGTGGGTGGGTTAGGTAACCACGAAGGTCCCTCCAGCTCTAAATCTGTGAGCCTATGAACAGATGGATTTTTTGTAGTATAATTCTCTTTATAAATATATTTCATTTTGTCACAACAGATGCCTCCCAAGAAACACCCAAACAGACCCCTTTATAAAGCATATTTTCCAAGAATGATGGTTATTAATTATTAACCAAATAGGGGTTTGCATGTTCTTTAATTGTGGCAAGATGATACAAGCATGTGTCCTTTTATTGTATTTTTGCTTTATTGTGAGTCACAGATATTGCAGGATTTGTTTTTGTTTTAGTTTGTTTTGTTTTTTTTCACAAATTAAAGATTTATGATAGCCCTGTGTCAAGAAAGTCTATTGGAGTCATTTTTCCAACAGCATGTGCTCATATCATGTCACATTTTGGCAATTCTTGCAATAGTTCAAACTTTTTCATTATCATAATTCTATCTGTTATGGTGATCTGTGATTGGTGATATCTGATGTTACAGTTGTAATTGTTTGGTAATGTCATGAACTACCATATAAGATGGTGAACTTAATAAATTTGTGTGTTCTGACTGCTCTACTCACTAGCTGTTCCTTCCTCTCCCTCCCTTTCCTTAAACCTCCCTATTCCCTGAGATACAACAATATTAAAATTAGGCTAATAATAACCCTACAATTGCCTCTAAGTGTTCAAGTGAAAGGAAGGGTCAGTCAATGTGGCAAACTTTTTTGTTGTCTTATTTTGAGAAATTGCCACTACCCCAGCCTTTAGCAACTACCACCCTAATGAATCAGCAACCACCATCAACACTGAATCAGCAAGACCCTCTACCAGCAAAGAGATTACAACTGACTGAAGGCTAAGATGATGGTTAACATTTTTGAGCAATAAAGTATATTTTCATTAAGGTGTGTACATTGTTTTTTTAGATATAAAAAAACTCATATGCATTGGAAAACAAAAAAAAATCTTGTGACTCACTTTATTGCAATGACCTGGAACCAAACTTGCAATATCTCCAAGGTTAGCCTGTGCTAACATTGATCATTGTGGTTGATCAAAGTTTTGTTGCCTCTTACTGTTGACTTCATGAAGATTCCCGTAGTGAGTGTCAATATTGTTCTTTTTTTCTCTGTTTTCTCACTCTGTGTAGATCTAGAACTGGAAATGTTCCTAGAGGTCACCTAAATCAAGATCTTCATTCTATAGATGAATAAACTGAAACCCAGAGATATTAGCCTTTATACAAGTCTTCTCCTTTATCTCTGAATTCTTCACCTTTATGGCACAGTGATATAATGTGACCAATTTGTTCAACTTTGTCCCTGCCATTTGGTCTGTATTTGTTTCCAGCTCTTTGTCATCACAGGTAATGCTGCTATGAGCTTGTTTGTACATATAGATCTTTTATTCTTGACAGTAATCTCTTTGGGTTATAGCCCCAAGAGATCTCTATAGCAAAGGGCATGAAAAGTTTAATGCCCAAAGAAACATTTTTGCACATGTATTCTTCTTTCTTTACTCTCCATCCCCCAAACTTGTTATTCTTCTAAGTTTAACAGAAATAGACTATATTCCTTAGGATTTTTTTTTCTTTTTGACTAAATTGGGCTCCCTGAACTTGCTTATTAGCTAGGGAAACATTGACATCCTGATTGCCATCCTGGCCCCTGTGGTATGTAGCAAAACTGGGGGGTGGAGGCTGTGTCCTGCCGCAGAGCTTCACCTCCACTTTCTGGTCATGGCCCAGACAGAGCCTTAACAGAAAACCCAGCACAACTTAAAATGAGACCAGCTGAGTTTGGGTGAAATTGTAACCAGATTGATGCTATATTTGGGCATTTTTCACACTTGCTAATGAATCTCATACAGGGTCTTTTATAACTCACGAGCCTTGTCTTCTCTACAGGCAGGCCCAAATTCATTCATCCACACAGGTTTTTTGGTTTGTGTTTTTTTTTTTTTGTAGAACATTTATTTCTTTCATGAAAGACATTCCTTTTTTTTTTTTTTTTGGTCACTGAGAAGTCATCTCATTCAATACATAGGTATAGTTTCCTTCCCCAGACATCCTGGGGAATGAAGTTGTAATCCATTTTACTACAAGTAAAATGTTACAAAATATTTACAAGAACGGTAAAAAAAAAAACTAAACTAAAACCAGAAGTAAAAACACTGGATGAAATGCATTGGTTTCTGACAACTATTTACTCCAGTGGCTTACCCAACCCACTTAAGAAAAGGATTTCAGAAATGAAAGTACAGACACTAAAATCCTGTCTATCTCATAACCTCCAAAGAAAAAAGGAAATGGTGGTGGTGGGTATAGTAGAGAAGTGATGGGACACTGCTGTAGAAGCTTGCCAGTCTACTCTGAACAAAACAGTTTTCTCCTGTACAGTGAATTGACCAAAGTTAAATAACATTAAGACAATCCTTGCATTGAAGTTAGCTCTGAGTAAAAGTTAACTCCCCCTGCACTCAGGTCCAATCCATAAGAACTCCTTCCTCTATGAACTGTGTTTTCTAATATGAATTTGTGGGATTCAAACCTCCTCTGGCATCATAGGCTGTCACAGTAGCCCCTCCATCTCCTTCATGAAGGTTTCATATACTTCATCCTTGGTTTGTACTGAAACAGGAGCAAAGGGGCTAGATTTAGGGACTGCTTTGACAAGGGGTATAGTTAGAATCCCCTTCTGACTTTCTTTGTTTTCTCGTCAAACCCTCATGCAGTGGACACAAATCTGATAGTTTCTGCCTTGGGATTGGTGATTTGTGGCTTAGCATTAATGATTACTGTGGCTTTCTTCTCAATAGTGGCTGCACTGGTATCATCCACTTTGGGTCTCTGGATCAAATTGGGTGGCACTTAAAACCCCTGGATTTGGCAAGGGAGCTGGTGGAAAAAGCCCAGGTGGAGCAGGGCCAAGTGGAGAGACCAAAGATGGGCGCACCGTACCACAACAAGGTGGAGAGATGCCTGGAGGTGTTAGGGCAGGTAGCTTTGGTGGTGGTCCTGGTGGAGCAGGACCAGGAGGAAGACCAGGCGGCCTGCCTGGTGGAGGACGAGAAGGTAAAAGTCAGTCAGGGTAAGACCTGGCATTCCAGGTGTTCTTAAGAATGAAGGAGCTCCTCTACATCCAGAGAAAGAACTACAGAGTCTGAATACAGATTGAAGCAAACTACTTGCTCTTTCCCTTTTTTGTTTTGTTTTGTGCCTTTTGTTCTCATTGTTCATTCCATAGGTTATAATTCTTCTTTGCAACTTGAGTAATGTTGAATGTGAAGGTATTTGTAGAACCTGTATAGGGTAGCATGCTACCATGGGGGGTGGGGAGAGGAAAGGGGAGAAAATTTGGAGCTCAAGGGATTGTGGAACTAAATGTTGTAAACTAATAGTAAATAAATAATTAAAAAAAAAAAAAGAAAGAAAGAAAGGAGGAGCTCCTGGAGGTGGACCAGGAGGAAGACCAGTGGGTAGCCCAGGTAGTCATAGTGGTGGAACAGGTGGTAGTCCAAGAGGGGGTGGTTCTGGCATGGGAGATGCCTGTATCTGAGCAGGAGAAATGGATTGTGGAGGTGGTTGCTGTTGTTGGGAAGCAGGAGATGATGCCCTGTCAGGAAGACATCCTTCTTTGTGTTCCTGCTGCATTGTATCCTGATTCAATCATCAGAATCCTTTTCCTCATTATCTTCTGAAAATTCCTCTACTTCTTGCCCCTCTTCAGGAATTTCCTGACCTACCATTCTAAGCATCATAGCTTGAAGAGGTGTTAATTCCTTCATGTTTTTCTTTTTCTTTCTGATTTTCCAGAAACGCCAGCAAATCGTGCCAGCCTGACTTTTTGTCCTTCCTCTTTGTTCTCGCTCTCTTCATCATCACAGGGCACAAATTCCTCTCCTTCACTGGCAGCATCTGACCTGTCAGTGTCACTGGCGTCACTGCTGTCACCATGCTTATCTTGGTCCATGTCTTTAGAATAACCTTCATCTTTGCTGGTGCTGGAAGCGTTGTCGTCATGACCTCCATGAGCAAGTTCTGGACGATGTAAAATATCCTCCTCTCCACCAGGGGTCAAGTGCTAGGACAAAGCCCACGTAAGGGCCACACTTCTGGAGAACTTGGGGAGGAGGTGGCCCCGGGAGGGTGTGCCAGGGAGGCAGAGGAGGAACACCGTGTCCAAGAAGAGAAAGTATAACAATTGCCCTGGTGGGAGGTCCACGGGCAGAGACTTTTTTGAGAATAGAGAGTGGCTGTGCACCAGGCAATGGGATGTCTTAGATCAAGATGTTAGAGCATGAGGTGTTGTCTGGCAATGGGATTGCTTTCCACTTCCAACATGCTGAGCATTGTCTACAGCATCAAAGTACTGGCTGAGCTGGGCCGCCTTCTGCTCATATTCCACCTCAAACTGTTAAAGTTCTTTGTAGATGTCTGGATTTTCCTTTTTGTAGAGTTGGTGAATGCGTTTAAAAGTTTCACCAAGTTCCCCCGCCCCTTATCTTTTAGCACCTTTTCATTTAGCTGTGGTTCCTGTACTAGATTGAACTTCATTTCATCCAGTTTCTCCTGTCCAGATAATCTGTTTGGGATCCTTCATCCTTAGTACTGCAGTTCTTACCATTCTTTGTTGTTTCTTATTCTTCCAGGTTTCTTTTTGCCTGGTTGGTGGGGTTCTTGCACTTCCTATTCTCTTCGGGGATGTAGATCTCTGCCCCATTTTCACAAGTTCTTTGGCTTAAAGGGGGAGGGGGAACTTTTTCATTCAAAGCAGTCACCCACACTGTTATCAGCAGAAATCTAGGTGATTCTCAGACTCTTTCATCAGACTGTGTAACATCTACCTTTTGGCTGCTCGAGGGAGCCAGCAAGGGCCTCAGGGCTGTGCCCCATGCCTTGGCTTGCACTCTCCTTGGGTAGGGGGCAGGGAGGCCTTCGCCTGGAGTGGGGCCTAAGCCACTGGCCTTTTGAAGCTGAGTGCTGCCCCTCCTTCCTCATGTCATTTCTGTTTTCTTATCCACACAGTTCTTACTGAGAGAGTCTTGGGAGCTGAGGGTTAAGGCAAAAAGCAGAGCCAAACACAAACCCCTGGGTTCTTTATTACCAGAACAGCCTCTGGATTTAGCTCTGGCAGTTTTTATTTTGAAGGAAAGAGTCCCCACTTCTACTACCCCTCCTGCT
This sequence comes from Petaurus breviceps papuanus, assembly GCF_028583685.1. NCBI lineage: Eukaryota > Metazoa > Chordata > Mammalia > Diprotodontia > Petauridae > Petaurus > Petaurus breviceps. The sequence continues at coordinate 2,709,607 of NW_027187398.1, read as the reverse complement.
CTGTCAGCCTGCAGAACTCAGCAGAGGACGGCTCTGTGTTGGAGTCACTGGGTGGGGTAGGAGCAGGAGGTGTGAACTTCTCTCCTTTGTTTTAATGGAGTGTTAACTTCAGCCCCAGAACTGTTAACACTTAACACAGAGCCCCTGAACTCTGCAGAGAGGTAGAGGTTGACAGCTGGGGGCTGTTTGAGGTTTGGACTCATTAAAAAAGGGGGGGAAGGAGCAGGAGAGAGAGAAAAAAGCAAAAGGCAACAGACCCACACTCCAGTTAAACCAGTTTAATGAAGTCGGTTACTAACACTGGATGTGTTCCTGGAGCATGGGCGCTCTTGGCCCACTCCTCCCCAGAGCCAGGATTTGAATCCCATCTTGACTACTTTCTTTACTCAAGTGACTTAGGACAACTCTGGGCCTCAGATGAGGTGATTGGCCTAGATGACCTCTGAGGTTCTTTGCAGTTGTGACCCAATGATCTATGACTTCCTTTCATGCCTTGGACTGAACTATTTTGACCAGTTGACTATTTTTGGACTATTTAGATATAGAAGACTGGAAGAATGTGGTTCTCAGGCACAAGTTTGGCTTGAGTTTGAAGTCAGCTCTATGCCCCACCATATGTGATAGATTGGAGTGATACACTGAGTCACTGTCACAGGAAAACCATCTGGAAAGTCATCAAGAGCCATGAGCAATGAGGAACCTGAACACAGATCATAGGATCATTGCTTTAGAGCTGCATGGAACTTTATTGAACATGGAATCTAAACCTCTCATTTTACAGATGAGGGAACTGAAGCACAATTAAGTTAAATAACTTGACCAGGGTCACATAGCTAGTTAGGTGTCTGAAGTAGAATTTTAACCCAGGTCTTTCTGGCCAAAGTATTTTGGCCACTTAGCTAAATCCTCAACTAACAGAATTCTCTAAAAGGATGTGATCTTGATAGCAAACTCTTCAAGAGGAGAGAAATCAGTGAATAGAGCAATGGAATAAGGAAGACCTGAGTTCAAATGTGGTCTCAGACACTTGATATATATTAACTGTGTAACCCTGTGCAAGTCACTTAAACCTGATTGCCTCACCTCCCCCCCTTTAAAAAAAAAGAGTAGGAGGGACTCCCCTGGGGCTTTTCTGACTTTTGTAAGCTACTATAAGGATTTTCCTAAGGCCTCTTTTTAACCCCTTCTTTGCTAGGAGAATTTTAGTATCAACTATATGGAGAAGAGATCTCTAAACCCAGTGAGGAAGTCAGTATCTTCTAGATAAACATATAGGTCATCATCTCAGCATTGGCTGAAGTAGAAAGTAAGTAAAGTTTCTGCCATGAATTAGGGTAGAGGTTCCAAAACCTATTTGGCCTACTGTCCCCTTTTCAAAAAGAAAATTACTCAGTGGCCCCCTGGAAATCTACTTTCTTTAACCCTTTAACAGATTTTTTAAAATTTGCATCATTTCAAAAAAATAAAATATTTTAAATGTAATAATTTATTGTAAATTTGCGGGTCCCCTTCACTGAAGTTTTCATGTCGCAATACAGCATCATGTAACCGTATTGTAGACAAGTCATTACATGCACATACTCTTGCCAGCACATGTTGGACTTCCTGACATTGTATGGAATGCCTGACACACTCTCCCAGCAACATTTGTTTGCCAAGACCTGTCATCGGACTTGACCACTGATTGTTTATAACTTGCATTTTGTATGTTTATTTGGAAAATAATGTAACCACTACAACTTTAACTCTGTTACACAACAGATGAAACATTTATGAACATTTTTCAAAATTTTCTTCTCTTCTTTCCTTATGCTTCTACCACCTCTTTATTTTTTATTCAACACCTCCCAATTATACCTGAGGCTACTACTGACCCCCTTTATTATTCCAGTGCCCCCACAGGGGTGGTATCACACACTCTGGGAACCTCTGAATTAGGAGCACTGGTAAAATTAGGACTTCCCATCTCCTTATCCTCTGAACCAGGCTGCAGCTCAGACACCATAAACTCCCTATGTCCAAACTTGACCATAGGACTTGGGAGCCTTGAACTCCCTATGTTGAGAAGGAAGGACAGGGAAGCCATTGATCCTCCCCTATCCTCCATGATAACAATTGATATGGATTCATGCAGAAGGTGTGGACAGCGAGCATGGACTTGACCACAAGTGAGCTAGTTCCCTGGAATGTTAGGTGATACTTGAGTCTGAAAAAGAAGGGAATCTCAGGTTTGAATGCGACACTCACCTTCTCAGAAAGCTTCAGTGACTATTGTCCCTAGGACAAAATGCAAACATCTCGCTTTGACATTTAAAACCCTTCACAGTCTGGCTCCAACCTATCTTTCCAGATATATTTCACATGATTTCTCATCGTGTATTCATCATTCCAATCCATCTAACCTACTTGCTGTTCCCTGTCTCTGATATCCCATTTCCTGCCTCCTCACCTTTGTACAAACCATCCCCTATGCCTGGAACACTGTCCCTTCTTACCTCTTCCTCTTGGAACTCCTGACTCCTTTTGCCCTAATAATACCTTTCAAGACTTAGCTCAAAGGCCACCTCCCACATGAGGCCTCCCCCCCTTGTCAGTGCTACCATTACCCCTCCCCAACATTTCTTTTTATTTACCTCATACATATTTTGTATTTGTTTTTCTGTTCACATGTTGTTTCCCAGTAGAGCATAAGCTCCTTGATGGCATGCTCAGTTTTAATGAATGCATTCCCAGCATCTGGCAACTAGTTTGTGCTTAATAAATGCTTGTTGGCTTGGTTATTATGTGGGAAAGCCACAGGCTGGGAAGAGCCCCTGTTCTAATCTTGGTCTGCCCAACCCCATCCTCTTTACTGTGATGTGGTTTGCAGTTTTGTAGTATAGCTTGGTTTTCATTTGTAGTGTGTGACCATTCTCCTGTACCTCCTCCACAGGAAAGCAGTCCAGTTTCCTGGATTCAGGATCCAAACCTGCTGTTAGATTTCCAACTTTCAGGGGGGCTGGATAAGGAGACAAGATGAGAATCCAGCCCTGAGTGCAAAGGATTACTCAGGAACTGATGGGAGCTGGCCCATTGCCCTCAGCAATATGAGAATGGAGAGATAGGCAGTTGTCTCCAACTCCTCAGTGTGGTGTGGATCCCTCCCCTAGCTGCTAAGACTGGGGTGAAGGTGAAGTCCTGGTTGGTGAGCCCCACACAGCAGCCAAACCAGTCTGACCACAAGCTTCTCCTGTCCAAAGGTCCGCAGTCCCCACCGAAGGCCCAGAGTCAGGCTCTGGCATCCAGAGCTGGCCAGGTCAGAGCTCCTTTGGGTCAGAACACAGGGGAAACAAGGGCCCCTCTCACTGAAGAAGTAGAGATGCCAGAAAAAGGAGAACGAAAGGTCAAAAATGATCCATAAGGACAGGCACTGGATGCTTGCATATACAGTATATTGGGTTTCACATCTGAAATTCAGCCGTGATAAACCTGATGGCTTTAGAAACATCTCCTCTCATTAATGAAAGCAGAGTTCTCCCAGGCCCCAGGTTTCAGACTTCAAAATTATTTTTGGCTTGAGAACCTTAGGTTTTATTTATTTGAGATCTATTTTTAAATAAGGATACAGGGTTGTTTTGTTTTTTTCCGAAAATACTGGGGCATCCCTCTATAACACTGGGTATTCACCAAATGAACTGATACCTTTTAGGCACCTTAAAAGAATGGACAAAGTGTTGATCTGGGAGACAGGGAAGACGTGTTTAAAGCCTGCTTCAAGTACCAAGTATATGACCATGGGCAAGTCATTTAACCTCTTTGAAGTCTCAGTTTCCTTATCTGTAAAATGGGGACAACAATATATACAGTATCTGCCTTGATGGGTAATAGTGAGGTTTAAATGAGATAATCAGCATAAACGGCTTTCATTTATTCATTCAGCTAATATTATTAAACACCTACTATTTGCCAGGTATGATGCTAGGCTATAAGGACTGAAAGATAATAGCAAAGCAATACTTTCCCTCAAGAAGCTTACATTTTGGGGAATGGGGGCAGAGGGGGATGAGCAGAGTATAACACACACAAATAAATATAAAATATATACAAACCAAATGCAGAGTCATTTGAGAGCAGGATGCCAACAATTGATCCTGGAGAGGATCAAGAAGGGCCCTGTGTAGGAGGTTATGAAGAAAGCTACAGATGCTGGGATGTGGAGATGAGGAGAAAATGCATTCTTTTGTTGTTGTTTGCAAACTTTAAAGTGCTATGTAAACATCTGTTTTGCTGTCGTCTCATCAGCATCTTTTTTTGCTGAGGTTTAGATGCAAACGGCCCAAGGATAAGCAGCTCTCCTGTTATTATTCCTTTAGATTCCATGTTCTACGTACTTCTGCACAAGCAGATAAAATGACCACTTTTTTGTAGTTGAATGAAAGTATCAGGATATAAGCTCATCTTTTGTTGGCTCACTAAAAACATCCTCCTGCACATTCTCCTATGCAGCTCCTATAACAGAAAGGGCTAACAGAGAGCACCTCTTCCTATTCCCATATGCTTTTGATCTCTTTGACCAGGTTTCTATACTTTGAAAGATTTTTATTTCATGCAGCTTGGCAATTATAAGTATTGGGATGGAGACATATATTTAAAACATTTGTAGGCTTTCATGTTATGTCCTTGTGTTTGTGGGTACTAACTAGTTTGTTACAGCTGTTATAATGTTCGGTTCCAGTACAGTTAATTGTTTGAGCAATATCTCCAGAATATTTTGAGGTCTTTACTTGAAGTAATTAGAGACCAGGATACCAAATAGGGGCAATTAGGTGACTCTGTAGTGTATAGAACACTGGATTCAGAGTCAGGAAGACCTGAATTCAAACCTAGCTCTGTGACCTGGACAAGTCATTTATCTCTGTTTGCCTCAGTTTCCTCATCTGTAAAATAAGCTGGAGAAGAAAAAGGCAAACCACTATCTTTGCCAAGAAAACCCCAAATGGGGTCACAAAAAGTTAGATGTGACTGAAACAACTGAACAATTTAAATTATGGGGATTGTTTGTCAGTCTGTAGAAGATGGCATCCTCCTGATCTGTAATTCTAGCCACTATTTTTTTTAAGATTTGTTAGGTGCTAAATTTTTGTAGCCTAAAGTAATGTTACTGTCTCCATTTCTTCGCATAATCTACATTGATCCCTAAGTTCAGGCTCCTTAAAGATAACCCATTATGTAATTTCTGGTAGCAGTGACCTAGTCCTAAAATGTCATCATAAACCCCTTCTTTCCCATAAACAGATCTTCGTTACTCAGACATTTGTTCAGCATTCCTTTGTTGCTGTATTGTTGGCAGAGTTCATGTGGAGGTTGCCCACAGATGGCCTGGGGGGCCTTTTGATTCTATGCTTGCATTTTAGTTATTTCATAGATTCTATCTGGAAGTAAACCACTTCCAGTTACACTTGGCAAAATACTTGTCCATGAACCTGTTGTCAGTCTTTCCTATTCCTCAGTAAAGTGATACTTGCTTATTCCAAAAATATTTCAGTAGTTTATCATCTTCTGTAAGAATGTCTGTCAACCCCCTTCCCCTTTTTTGTTATGGAACTGATGATTTTTCTATAATTGTGTTAGAGTGATGGACCCTATATTTTGTTAATATTGTGTGGGGTTTTGTTAAGGCACTTTCCAAATCTTTTGCAGTCCATTTTACAATTCTGAAAGTGTACCTTAAGACTGATATTACATAGGTACTAGTTGCTTTAAATGTATTCTTATTATTCGGCTTTGATTTCAGGGTACCAATAAGTCTCTTAGCATATTCAGCCAAAACCTTCCTTATATCTTTATGTTCCATATGTCTTATCTGGAAAAGACCAATGTATTTTTACATACCTCCATCTTCCTTTGCTTCAATGTGATCTCTAGACTCAAGCTCAGAGCCTTCAGTCTCTTTCTTTCCATGGTATGCATTAAGAATTATTATTGTCACTTCTATTGTTATTATTAGCATTTGTCTTACTATCATCCCTAGGGCTTTCCTCATTTCTAGTTGTCTAGTTTCAGTGACCATCATGTATACTGGGCTTCTCTACCATACTTAAGTTGGCCATTTTTTTTCCATCATCAGTGGGAAAGATTTCAGAGCATTCAGAAGGGATTGTTTTCATTGCCTAGTATCTGGGAAGTGATACTTCTAGTCCTGCTTTAGTGTGTAGAAAAGCCAAAATCGCATCTATGCCAGGCTTACTGATAGAGGGAAAAAGGGTCTCTAGGCCTCTGGTGTTGAAAATTCCAGTGTCAGACCAATTTGGACAGACTTGTTCATGGAGGCACCTCAGCATAGGGCCAAAGGTAGGCTTTGAAGTCTGCTATACTGAGACCTGCAATGTTCAGTCCTTGAATTCACAGGCAGACTGATGGCTTGATGATGTCATGATGATGTAATGACAAGAACTGGCACTATCCACTATCTCAGGAAGGGCCCATAGTGATCCTCAACCTAGTTAGCCAAGATGATTGGGGGAAGAAAAGAAATCAATGGGTCTGGGAAACTGCTTTCCAAGGTGCATGCTTTGTGAAATCTCTCCAGGGTGCCTCCCTGCCGATTTATGAAATCTGTACAGAGGTGGAACTTCTGCTGCTGTTTTTCATGCACAAGTCAGTGCACATTCCAGATATGAATTAAGAAGAAATATGTCATATGTACACAGGGGAGAATCAACATCGCGTGCAGCCAAGTATGGCCATGAGGGGAAAAGTCAAGCCTAGGTCAGGTAGCAGGAGGCTCTGTCCACCCCTTGACTGAATCAAAACCAATCCCTGAAACGTGCTGGGGAGGAAAATCCTCTGGGTCACCAAGGGGAGTTGCTAGAAAAATGCAGAAGATTCAAAAGACTTCCTAAGGCCCCCACCCCCTATGGCAGCTGTGATTCCCTCCCCCAGACTGGAGGGTCGGGGAAAGGGAGGGTACAGGATGAGCCTTCTCCAGGGCTTATTCCCACTGGGCCTCCCAGGCTTCCTGTCAGCCTCCTCAAGGAAAAGGGAGTAGGGAGGCCCCCAGAACCAGCCCCAGAAAAGCTTGCTATAAAAATTCAGAAGTAAACACCAAGTAGCTTGATTAGGGCACCTGAACCCCAGCCTACAGTACCATTTATCCCTTACTCAGACTTGGGAGCTATGTCTTCTGACCCCAGGGTTTCCTAGGTACTTCCTTCACTGTTAGAGTTCACTACTCTGGAGGAATGATGGGTAGCTCTGGTATGACCCTCTGTCTTTAATTTAGGGGAAAAAAAATACAAAAAAAATTACAATCTTACTTCTCTCCCATCCAACCCCCTTTCTGATACCTTAACTGAGCGGGGCGGGGGCTTCCTCCTGGAACGTTAGAGTTTTTCAGGAAGTGCTGTTTGGAGGCCATGTGGCATACAGGGTGATCCCTTGGCTCTTCAAGGAACTCTTCATACTCATTAGTATTGTTAATTACATAGGAGTCATCTGTGCAGATTAAGAAACTCCAGAATGAATTATTCATTGTTCCTAATGCTGCATACAAGTAAACTGAGATCCATAGTAGTTCCTGGACTTGCCCCCATGGTCACAAAGCAAAGTCAAGAGTAGAAATGAAGTTAGAACCCAGGTCATCTGTTTTGCAATCCAGTGTTTCACCCCATAAATGCTATATTCTGAATGTATTATGTTAAAGTCATAAAGACTGCTTTGAAGCCTCCATGAATCCTTACTGGCTGAACTCTTGTTGGGCTGCATTCCTTGGCTTGGGATTATCCAACATGTTCACCACATGTATCCATTCAGTCAATGGACCTATGTTGGTCCATTGGTGCTCCCTGCCCCACTCCATGTGCTTATGTGATTCCATGATCCTGCTAATGCTGCATCTCCCTACCCTCAGCCCACAGCAGCTCAGGCACTAGCTCTATCAGACCCCATTTGTCTGGCCACCCCCAGGCCCAGCAACTGGTTAGATGGATACAGGGGCAAATAGGGCAAATGTACCAACACAAGACAGGCAAATACCCAAGATGTAATTGAGGGAGTACTCACCTAAGCAGTACCTGAAGAGATTGGGAAAGAAAGCCTTGTTACCAGCCCCATCCTCCCACACCTAACTCGGTTCTATTTAGGGGGAAACTCAGAAATTAGTGTCCATTTGTGTGCTTATTTCCTGACATACAGTTGGCCAACAGCACTTCTCCCATGACCAAAGTAAATCGTCTCCTCTTCCCCAACCTAATGCCTGCACTGGTGTGTCTGTGTGGTCCCAAAAATCAACCTTAAAGTTTGAGGAAGTCCAGTTCGGATAGGAAGTAGGGAGTTGATTTTTTTTTTGGTTTGGTTTTTTTGTATGTAGAAGTTCTGATTTGAATGCAGAGCTCTCTGCCAGGGCCAGGATAATCAGTGTCAGCCTAAACAGCTTTGTTATTGGTATTAACTCCAGGGATATTCCTGGACATGGAAAAGAAGAAGCTTTTATATCAGGTACCTACTACTCCTGGGCCCTGGTCTCCTAAGCTGTGAGAGTTAGGAGCAGGGCCCAAATCCTCCCCAGAGTCTGAGAAGGCAGAGAGGTAGCTGTCAGACTAAAGTCCTTCATTTTCATTGCCAACCTTATATTTGCTCTGCCCACCTTGCTGACTCTGGGGGACATTTATCAGCTCTAAAGTCCTGAGATTCTTCCTTTGCTCGATGGCTCTCTCCCTACTTGTGCTGGTATTGGGATATGTAGAACAGACTATATCCTCACCCTTTGCCAGTGCATATAGACAGGCATCCTTTAGCAGGACATCAAAAAGCAGACTTTATTATAATTTTTTGTGATTTCTCTTAAGAGCCAACTTAGTTGAATATTCTCTTCTCACTCCCTACCACCCGTCACCCAGAGTAGGGCTGACAGTACTAGAGAAGAGATCATAGATAGAATCATAGGTTTATAGCTGGAAGGAACCTCAAAGGTCATTAAGTCCAATAGTCCTATTTTGCAGATGAAAAAATGAGGCACAGAGTGGTTAAGTGAGCTGCCCAGGATCACGCAGCCAGTAAGTGACTGTGGCAGAATTTGAACTCAGGTCCTTCTGACTCCATACATAGTACTGTAACCACCCAACCCATGCTGTCTCTTTCATTCTTTCTTTTGTCCCCCCACGTTCCAAGTTATTGCTTGGTCTATTTTCAGTTGTATCTGACTCTTTGTAACCCCTTTTGGGGTTTTCTTTGCAAAGATACTGAAGTGGTTTGTCATTTCCTTCTCCAGCTCATTTTACAGATAAGGAAACCAAGGCAAAGAGGGTGAAGTGGCTTGCTTAGGATCACACAGCTAGTAAGAAAGGCCAGATTTGAAATCAGAAAGATGAATCTTCCTGACTCCAAGCCCAGTGCCCATTCTTCCTAAACTGTTGGACTCGGTTGTCAAAGTACTAGAGAAGAGATAAAAGTAACAAATCTTCTGGAAATGGGCTAGAGAAGACAGACATGATTTCCCCAAATGTTAGAACTCTGATGGACATTGTCCCACTTTAAGGGTGGCTTCACTGAGACACCAACACCACAAAGCCATTCCTAAAAGAGTCATCGTGGCATAATGAAAAGAATTCATAATTGTATCCCAGCTTCCTCACTCAGGCTAGAATGGTGGGTGGCATCTCCTAAAAGTAACCTAAATAGAGATGATCATAGTTGAGTGCTATTCTTGGGTACAAAACAATCCATTTCACACATTCAAAATGGAGGATAGACACCAGTTCATGCAAAAAGGATCTGGGGGCAGGAGTGGGAGAGGTTGATGGACCATGATCTTAATATGAACCAGAGGAGGTCATGTCGTCTTAGACTGTAATTAAAAAGGACATAATTAATATCTAGAACGAGAGAGGTTTTAGGCCTTTTGTGTTCTGCCCTGCTCTGATCACATCCAGAGTATTGTTCCTTCTGGGGAAGGAGTCTTTTTTTTTTTTAATAGTATTTTATTTGTTTCCCAACTACATGTAAAGACAACTTTAACTTTAATTTTTTAAAAATTTTGAGTTCTAAATTTTCTCCTTCCCTCCCTTCCATGAGGTGGTAAGCAATTTGATATAGATTATACATGTGCAATCATGCAAAACATATTTCCACATTAGTCACATTGTGGAATAAGACACAGACCAAAGGAAAAAAAAACCAAAAAAATAAAGAAAGCAAAAAAATAGTGTGCATCAATCTGCATTCAGACTCCATCAGTTCTTTCCCTGGAGATAGATAACATTTTTCATCATGAGTCCTTTGGGATTGTCTTGGATCATTGTATTGCTGAGAATAACTAAGTCATTCACAGTTCTTCATCCTTCAATATTGCTATTACTGTATACAGTGTTCCTCCTGGTTCTGCGGTTCTGCTCACTTCACTTTGCATCAGTTCATGTAAGCCTTTCCAGGTTTTTCTGAAATTACCCTGCTCATCATTTCTTATAGCACAATAGTATTCCATCACAATACTATACCACAACTTGTATAGCCATTCCCCAATTGATGGGCAGCCCCTCAATTTTCAATTCTTTGCCACCACAAGAAGAGCTGCTATACATATTTTTGTACAAATAGCTCTCCTCCCCCTTTTTTAATATGAGGAAAGAATATAAGCTATGATTGTCATTGTTATCCCAAGTGACAAAGTGGATAGAGTAACTGGGCCCTCAGTGAGGAAGACCTGAGTTCAAATCCATCCTCAGACACTTACTTGCTGTGTGATCCTAGGCAAATCCTTTAACATTTGTCTCCCTCAGGTTTCTTATCTATAAGAATGGGGATAATAGCATGTGCTTCATAGAGTTGTTGTAAAGCTTAAATGAGATAACATATAAAGCATAAACCTTAAAGCACCACATAAATGTTTGCTATAATTATAATTGTCATCAGGAGCAGCATACCTATTGTTTTAGTGTCTGGGCAGCCCATGCAAGGACCAATATAGAAGTCACAGTGCAGAGACTCTCTAGCTTCCAGCCTGCTCAGGACCTGAGAACTACATATCCTTAGTCATTTACTCAGATATACTTCCAAGGTCCTAGAGAACATATCCACTTCAGCTAAATTTGTAGGAAAAATCTTTTGTCGAGGGATGAGCATCTAAGCCAGCATCTTCAGAGAAGTAAGCATCTTGCCCATCATGAGAGTGGAAAGATTATGGGACCAGAAATCAGAACAACTGAGCTGAATGAAGTCTGGCTCAGCTACTTATTATTATTTCTGTATTTACTTACTCTTATTTCTATACTGCTAAAAGACTATTAATGCATATTTCCTACCAATAATCCTATAAGGTAGGTAATGCAAGTATTATTATCCCATTTTATAGATGAGGAAACTAAAGCTCAGAAAGGTGAAATACTTGCCCAGGTTCACACAACTATTAATGTCAGAGTTAGGATCCAAACATAGGCCCCCATTGTGCTTTAAAGCTTGCAATTAAGAGCAGGTCAACTGTCCCAGGTTCATGCCTCTTTCTTTTTCGTCTTGTCCCTTTAATGTTAACAGAGTCCTCTCATCTTAAACACCTCCTTTGGACTCTGGATTCTGGATACTATCTCACCTCCTGGCTTTCCTGACTCTGCAAGACTCCATTTCTTGTGCCGTACTGACCATGCTGATCCCCTACCTTCTCTATCACTTACAGGTGTTCACTGGTGACCTACTATGTGTAAGGCACTGTACCTGCCCTGCTATTTGTCTGCCCTATTACAGACTCCTAGAGCCACCAGACATTCATTCCAAGCCCATTTATTGTCTATCTACCCAGATTTCTGGTCCCACTTTGGCATCTGACCCTAACGGATACAGGTCTCCCTTTGCCTCAGCACACTCCCAACAATCCTGGTCTTGGCTTCTTATCATCAGCAATGACTTCTAGCTGCTGGCTGTCTTCCAGCTGCCTCTTTTCCTCTTTTCCCTAATGTAAGTCCTGGTTTTATGGCTCTGGGGAAGGTATATAACTTCTGAGCCTCAGTTTCCACATCTGTGAAATGGGAATAACCATACTGATACTGCCTGTTTTACGAGCTAGTTTAAAGAAAGTTTTCTTTTTAAACCTTGAAGTATCTTATAAAGGGGAGCTATGATTATATCTAATTTTCAGGAAGTCCAGGTATTAATGGGCTTTATAGTTAACAAGGGTCTTTATGAAATCAGTGCAAAGTGTACTAATTTGTGGTATAATGGCAAGAGCACTGGCCTTTATGTCAGGAAAACCTAGATTCAAGTCCCACCTCTGCCACTTACTGTCTGTGTAACTTTGGGCAAGTCACTTAAGCTCTCTGGGCCTCAGCTTCCCTTTTGTAAAAGGAGGAGGTGGAACTTGAGGAACTCTATGTTCCCTTCAAGCGCTAAATCTACGAGAGCATGATCTTGTGAACCTCTCTGAGTTCTAGTGCCCTCATCTATAAAACAATAATAATAATAAATACCAATACTATGCACTGGTTCTGGAGTCAGGAGGACCTGACTTCAAATCCAGCCTCAGACACTCACTGATGGTGTGACCTTGGACAAATCATTTAACTTTTGCTTGCCTCAGTTTCCTCATCTATAAAAATTGAGGTAATAAGGGAGCACTCTTCAAAGGGTTGTTGTAAGGATCCAGTGGAGATGATATTTGTAAAGTACTTAGCCCAAATTATGGGACAACATAGATGCTCATTCCCTTCCCTTTCCCCCTACCTAGCTCACAGATCTTATTGTTGAGATTTTGTCTATAAAGTGCTTTCCGAACTTAAAAGTGCTATACTTTATAAATTTACAAATAGCAGTTATTTGTATTTATTAGGGGCCCTGAACCTCCAGTGAGGTCTCTGACTGGCATACTCTGTTATCTTTTGGTAGCAAATCCTACACATAAGAGTTGCCATGTGCTCTAACAGTCTAACAGCTCCTCAGCCTTTTGCCCATATAAAACTAAGTATTGCCTGGGGTGAGCTGACTGTGGCTCCTGGAGCCTAAGCCCCCACGAACTCATCCTCAGAGGACTGCATGGGGAAGGGGAGGGCTTCCTGTTTTTGGTTAGGATTGCTTCTCTCCCTGGAAAACAAGAGTGCATGGGTATCATAGGGGAAATTTTCAGGCCAGAGAGACAAAGAAACTGCTAATGGCCTTTCTGAATCTGGAATGATAGTCTGGAAGGGCATTAACCAAACCCTACCCTCCTCCCTCTTCCCAGCATTATTGGTTTATTGTTATTATTATTAACTTTAAACATACAAACATGAATACTTCCATATGCAAAGAAAAGGATATCTGAAACTGTAAACTTATTAGGAAGTTTGTTTATTTTTTAAAATCTCTATTAAATTTAGCATAGTAGTAACAAAACTGGCCCCACTGTATCCCCTTCTGAACTTTCCTCTGTTCTCTTTGGTACATTTTTTAATGTTTCACTGCCTCTCTTTTTTCTTCTTTTGCATCTCTATCACTACCTAACAACTCCCTTCTCTCCTCCCATTGAGCCCTTTCTTGTAACAAATAAGTCTAGTTAAGGAAAATAAATCAACTATTTGACAAGACTGACAATATATGTCTCATGCTGTACCTCTGAAAACAATCACCTCTTGCCAAGAGGTGGAAAGCTTCATCCTTCTGGCATATGATTGGTCATTACACGGATCAAGTTTATTTAAAGTTGTTTTTCTTTACATTATTGACTCATCATATAAATTGTTTTCCTATCTCTGATACTTCACTCTGCATCTGTACATACAAGTCCTCCCAGGTTTCCCTGAATCCATCACTTCTTAGGATGTAATCATATTGTATTTCACTCATTTCCCATAATTTGTCTGGCCACTCCCCAGTTAATGGGTTTCCACTTTTTTCCAGCCCTTTTCTGTGACCAAAAGAGCTGCTGTAAACATTTTTGTACATATGGATCCTTTCCCCTTGTCTTTGACCTCTGTGGGTGCATATAGTTAATACTGTTATCTAGATCAAAGGGAATGTATTGTTTAGTGACTTTGGGAGTATAGTCCCAAATTGCTTTCCAGCATGGTTAGACCAATTGACAAATCCACCTATAGGGCATCAGTGTGCCTGTTCTCCCACAACCCCTCCAATAATTGCCATTTTCTTCTTTGTCATCTTTGCTAATATTTCAGGTGTGGGGTAGAAACTTGGAGGTATTTTAATTTTCATTTATTTATTTTTAGCATTTTTATAGGGTTAATAGCTTAAATTTTGTCCTTTGAAAAGTATTTCTTCATACTTTTGACTATCTAGCTATTAAGGAATTGCTCTAGTCAGTCAACAAACATTTCTGTTTGTATATATTTATACTATATTCTTATGTATTTGCATAAATTTCCTATGTATCTTTGATATAAGTTCTTTATCAGAGAAATTTGCTCCAGAGATTTTTTTTCCACAGTTAACTGTTTCTCTTTGAATTTAACTACACCTCACTTTTAAAGAAACTTTCCACTTTTATTTAATAGATGATTTCTGTTATATATTACACCTTATCTTTTATGTTAATCTCTATTCCTTTTTGATCAAGAACTCTTTGCCTATACGTAGTTATTAAAAAGTATCTCCTCCCCTAATTTGTTTGTGATATGATCATTTATATTTAGGTCGTATATCATTTGAAACTTATTGTGGTGCATGGTATGAGGCGTTAGTCTAAATCTAATTTCTGCTGGACAGAATTCTCACTTCCTCATTCTCAAAGCATGTCTACATAACATTAATTTAGGGAATTCTTATGACAACCCCATGAGAAGATTAGGATCAGCATTATTATCCTAATTTTACAAATGAAGAAACAAAGAGCCACGAAATTTACAAATGACAGGGCAAGGCTTTCTGGCCTCTCATCAGTGTTTTTTGTACTTTATCACACTGACTTTCTAGAAGGAAAGGACATCCCAAAAGGAACTACATTTAACACATATGTCCCTTCTCTTCCCCACCCACCATGTATCCTTAGGGGCTATAGAGAAATGGGTCCATTTTATCCCCATTTCATAAGTGGAGAAAGAGAAAGATGAAGTTACTCCTCCAAATTACACAAGTAAATGGCAAGACCAAGAATTGAACCTATGTCCTTGAACCTTTGGAGCCTTGGAATTTGACTCTAGGGATATCTGCCCTGCGTTTTCTGTCTGTTCTACGGCACCACAAGAGGCAGCCAATGGCATGCTGAGGTAGTATGACCCATGTCACCCGAGGAGTGCACGATTTTGCCTAAAGAAAGAACACCCAATATGCAGTTGCCACTCAAGTGTACACTGGTCCCTTTGGGCAAAAAGGGAGATGGAAGGGGAGAGCCCCTTCATATCCTTCCATACCCCAGCCACCAGCCAGACAGGTTGATTCTCAAGCCACTGGCTTCAATGAAAGGTCTTGGGTGTTCTTCTCAGAGGGGCCTCCCCTCCTGTGCTCCCTTTGCAGTTTTTACCAGTCCCTTCAGTGCCAGGAATCTGCCCCAAAGTTAGACAAGAGATAAATCAAAGGGGTGCCTTTGCTGATGAAATTCAGGAGCTCACAGTGACCCTTGCTGCTGGCATAAATCCTGGCAGGCTGAGTATCCAGGGGCCTTTGTCCCAGCCACCAAAGTTCAGGATTATCTGGACCTCTTTGCTGATGTATGGAGCCGCTGGCTGCCCAGAGTGTTTACTAACGGTTATCACCTCAGTACTTTGGCCGTTATCAGAAGCAGGGCCGCCTGCCGGGGGCCCTGGCTCGCACCCTCTCTATTACCACCTGTCATTGGCAGAGGGTGTGTATTGAAGCTGCACAGCCCCCTGTGCTGAGGGGAGATAGTTTCTGAAGGCTGATCAAAGGGGAGAAGCGAGGAGCTGATATAGAGGACGTGTCTTGTGTACTTTTAACTTTGGGAAACATTGGCATTTGCTGCTTTTTTTTTTTACCCTTCCTTGGGCTGGCAGGAACCAGGCCCAGTCAATGCAATGGATTTGGTTACCTAATGGCTGGGGACATGGTGTGTGCTTAAAGCAACAGAGTATAACCATAATCTCATTCCAAAGGGGAATGGTTTGAAATAAGCCTTCACAGAAGACTTGCTATATAATAAAGTTGAAATAATTTTAATTTGTACTTTGAAGTGTTCTTGGATGCAAAAATTTAATCTTTGCATTCAGCAGAACACCATGTACTCTCTGGAACAGGGGAACGGCTTCCCATTAAGCAGTGATGCTGAGGGGCCTGGCCGAAGATGCTATCACCCATCTCCATCTCTGGTGTCCCTAGCAGGGTGTCAACAGTTGTGTGCATAGGTGTATGGAGCTGCCAGGAGCTGGTCCCCTGACCACACATTCCTGAGAGGGTTGGACGCAGCCAGGAGACATGGAAAACACATTGGAGTCAGAAGACTGAGTCCTACTCCCAACCCTTCTACTTATTCCTTTTGTGACACTGGGGAAGTTATAGCCCCCACTTTGGGCTTCAGTTTTCCTGTCTGCTAAATGAAGAAGCAGGATTAGATGATGCCAAAGGCCCTTTCCATCTCCAGTGATCTTGGGATCTGTGACCACCATCTTGTGATGTCTAACACATGTTATAATGGATCTTATTTTGTTTGTGATATGATCACTTATATTTAGGTCATATATTATTTGAAACTTATTTTGATATATGGTATGAGGTGTTAGTCTAAATCTAATTTCTGCTGGACAGAATTCTCACTTTCTCATTCTCAAAAAATGATACAATTTTCTTGACATCAAGAAAACCTGAGTTTAAGTCCTGTATCTGGCACATGCTAACTATGTGACCCCAGGCAAATCACTGCATCTGTCTCAGCCTCAGTTTCCTCATCTGTAAAATGGGGATAATAGTAGCACCTACCTCCAGGGGTGTTGTGGATGAAAGTGCCACATCAATGTGTTCCAATTTTTTTCATTAATTTTCATATCATAATTGCTGCTGATAGAGCCAGAGGCCTCTGGGTAGAGGGCTGGAGGGAAGGTGGAGAAGAGGTGTCCCCTGTGTGTGTCTGTATTCAGAGCAAGATGTCCCTCTCTGTGCTGCAGGTACCTTTGATCGGAGTGTGACCCTTCTGGAAGTATGTGGAAGTTGGCCCGAAGGCTTTGGTCTCCGTCACATGTCCTCCATGGAGCACACAGAAGAGGGCCTCCGGGAACGGCTGGCTGATGCCATGGCTGAATCTCCAAGCCGGGACATTGTGGGATCGGGAACAGGTATAAACTGAAGTCTGGCTGGAGGGTCTGCTGTTGGCAGTGATGCACACCTGATCAGCTTGTGGTTTTTCAGATTCCTCCCTCAACCCACTTCCTACCCTAACCCCCAACCTCTAGTTAAAATGCTGCTTGCTACCCTTTTTTTTTTTTGGAAGCCATGAACATGGAGCCCTCCAAGATGGGGCTGCTCCTCAGGAGGCTGCCCCTCCCACCTGGAACAACTCAAAGGAAAATACAATCAGGAAGGTGGTCACATTGGCAGCTTCAAAGAGAGACAGGATCCCTGAGCCAAAATGAAGGCCTTGGGAATCCAGGTTTCTCTAGTAGCTCCCAAGGCCCTGACTGTAAGAGACAGAGGCTGAGTAAAGACCTAAGACCCAGGCCATAGTTCAGCTGGATCCCTTGTGATCACAGGCTAGGCAGGGAAGCCAGGAAGGGGATTAAGACACCTCTGTCAGTCTCTGCGTGAGGGTGCTGCTTCTCTATGTTTTCTTGCCTCCATAAAAGTTCCTGGGATCAATAACTGCCATGACCTAAGCTCTGCAGATGCTAAAAAACTAATACTATCCAAAGAATGGATGGGTTCAAATCCTAACTTGGCTGCTTTCTTGTGACCTTGGGCAAGTTATTTAACATCTCTGGTGTTGAAATACTCAGTTTCCTCTGCTTCTTCCCTTATAAAATGAGGGCATTGGCCTAGGTGACCTTTAAGGTCCCTTCCAGCTCTGACATTCTGTGATAATCCTCTAATAATCCACATGCACACTCACACTCCCATGTACACTTGGAGGAGTGGAAGATGTGGCTATTTCCATAAAGGAACCATAGGTTGCTGTTGACTGTTTGTACATCCCTGCATCTTCCTAGCTGCCCATCTGATGGGTGGGTTTGCAGCCCTCTAGATCTAGTTCTGAAGGGACTCTTCTTCCTGGGGGAAGACCAGTAGCACAGTAACAAAGCCCCTCTTGGTTTTCCTAGGTGATGTTAGGAAGGTTGTGCTCTATTAAAAGCCCAATGTGATGGCTATCAGTGTGCCTTGGTACTGGCCTCTTTATCCTGGAAACTGCATGAAAGGTGCACCTGGCAGAGAAGCAATTTCGAACTTTGGGGAAAGAAGAGGGGTAAAGTTCAGAATGAGAAAAATCAAAAGACGTTGGGAACATTTTTGGAAGGTACTGAGAAAGCCTGTCACCTCTCCTTTTATGGAGGCAACCAAGTTGTTCAGATCTTTGGGTTTACCTGTGAAACCTCCTGTCATTACTGCCTTCTGTATACAGAAGATCTTTATTAGAGCCTTCAAAATTTACAAGGCACTTTGACTATCCCACAGCTCTGGGAGGTGGATTTTTATTTCACTTTAACAAGTGAGGAAACTGAGGTTCAGAGAGTCGATTAATAAATGATGGAGCTGTGAGTGGAACCTGAGTCCTTTAAATACAAATCCAGTACTTTTTCTACCATTCCATGGTTTCCACTAACCCATCAATAATGCGTGGCCCCACCTCTCCTTCCACCCACCACCCACCTCCCCACTTCCTTCCCAGGACCTCTGGAAGAGCAATTTTTCCCTGGACTTGACTGTATTAGTTTTTGGAATCTGAGCTAGTGAAAATTGTCTCCCTCCCCATACCTTGTAACTTTTCCAGAAGCTAGGATGTTTCAGCCAGCTTCTATGTGCCATTTGCACAGACTGAAGACTGGTCTTGGCCCCTTGTCAATCAATCATTCAATTAAAAAAAATTATGTTGGTTTTTTTTTTTGCGTGTGTGCTAGGTACTGTACTGGGAGCTGAGAATACAAAGACAAAAATAAATCCTGCCTTTAAGGGGTTTACAGTCTAGAGTGAAGACAACATGTCCATATGTCAAGATAGGGATAGGTACTGGATCTGTGATGTTATTGGTAGAGGGAACTGCCAGGTAAGGAAACTCCCTCTATCGAGGCAGGTACTGCTTTCAGATAGTCTTAGAGAGCAGCCTAGAACATTGAGAGGTGAAATGACTTGTGCCCAGGGTCACCCAGCTGGTATGCGTCAGGACTTGAACCCAGTCTTCCTAGCTTCAAGGCCAGCTTCCTCTCCACTATGCCACACTGCCTTACAAAGAATACCTACAAGGTATATACTGAATGTCCTTCTACAGGATACTGACAAAATATGGGTCATTTGTGGAAGATGCAGAAAGATTGTGTGTTGAAGGTATCACTTGAGCACAATGACTGTTCATTCCACAAGATTCTCTCCCTGCTCTCCCAAGTCCAAAAGGAATGGAGGAGAGATTCTTAATGCTTTTGTGTCATGGGCCCCTTTGGCAATCCGGTGAAACCCATGGACTTTTTCTCAGAATAATGTTTTTAAATGTATTAAATGAAATGCTTAAGATCACAAGGATCACCAGAACAACAATAACAATAAAATCATATTGAAATGCAGTCATCAAAATACTTTGTAAAGCAAGTTCCTGGACCTAAGGTTGAGAACTCCTGGGTTAGAACAACCGCTAGCAGAATCCTTTGTGAGGCCCGTTCTCCTGCTCTTCCTACCACCCCCCCCCCCAGCAGCCTCTCAGCACCTTATCCTAATGCCAGTGGGCTCAGTTGTGTGTCGTGGAGGGATTAGTGAGTACCAGTGAGTCATGGTGAGTTTTTTGAGGGGGGCTGGCAGTGTTCCATCTGTCTGACAGCTATGAGGTACAATCAAGTCACCATAGCCTTAATGTGATCTACAAAACAGGGGGAAAAAAAACAAAAACAGGAGAAATCAAGATTCTGCTGTCCCAGGGGCAGCTAGGTGGCGCAGTGAATAGAGCACTTGAGTTCAAGTCCGGCCTCAGACACTTAACACAAAAACTAGCCATGTGACCCTGGGCAAGTCACTTAACCCCAATTGCCCTCCAAAAAATATAAGATTCTGCTGTCCCCCTGATCAAAGAGATGATACCACTCTTTGGTTTATAGGTTTATTTTTCGGTTTATATTCTCTCCCTCCATCTTCCCCTGATTATGACTCAATTTGGATAGCACTGACCATGTCTGCTGTCTTTTTAAAAGAAAAATAAAGTGGCCCAAGATATACAGGATAGTAAGTTAGGTAGAGTGCTATAACATCAATCTGTTTTCTTCCTGACTGTTAACAATCGTTAACAGTCTCTGCATTTGCACAGACTCCAGACTGACTATTAGCTCAGCAGCTCTGCCTTCATCCTGAAGTAAGAGCCCAATGCTACCCCTCCCTGGGTGCAGTGCCTTCCTAAGGAAGTGCCCCATTATATACCCTCACACGCTGAAGGCAACAAAGCATCCAGGACCAGTTAGGCAAGTGAAGAAAAATCTTGGTCAGAGCAAGCTTTCTTTGCCTCTGATAGCAGCCACTTCCCAACCCCCAAGCTCAGGACAACCTCTTGAGATGGCCTGAAGGACAAATGGACAAGGCAGCATTCTCAAGTGGTTGATTGGCTCTGACATGCACTTAATGGCCAGAGATAAATAGATTCCTTTAATGCCTTACCAGTTAGGACATCATTGGCACGGAAATTTGTATAGTAATCAGGATTGATACACTATTTATAATGGTATCAATGAAGGATGTAGTCACTACCCTAAACTCTATTTGCTTTTGTCCTTGTAGCTCTTAATCTACAGATATCCCCATTACAATTGCTCATTATTATGTGGATTCATATAGAGCTGATGTTTATATAACTCATCTAGCATGAGTTCTTCAAAGCTTGGTCAAAACCTGCATTCAGGAAAGGATAGCCCGTAAGGTGCGCGTTTATCTTGTCCACCAGTCATAGCCTTTCAGTGACTAGCACAGTGCCTCTTAGGTGCATAATAATAAATATTTGATGAAAAATGAATGAATGATAGTGCTTCTTTGCAGTTTGAAGCCTGACTTTCCTTAGTGTTGGTGGCTCTACCAACATTAGTCATCATATCATAGGTTTGATATTTAAGTGCAGATTTAAAGAGGCTGGTTGATGCCTCCTAGGCACTCTACCTATATTATGAATACTGTCATGGCAGTGTGGTACAACTGACTTCCTCCACATCTGGTTAATTGGGTCATGGAGAACTTAACTTACTTTACATTCAGCATTGCTTTTTTATGTTAAAAATAGAACTGCTCATTAAAATAACAATAAATTAATTGCTCACTCTCAGAGTTAGATTTTAAGAAAGAACTGTATTATGGAACTAGACTTAAAGAAACACTAATACCTAGGCACACATTAAGTACCTTCTCTATCTAGACTTCACCTCTTTCGTTTAACTGCTTAACTAATTTCTAGTAACTTTTTATAACAACTTTTTTTTCTTTTTTCTCTAGTGTATAATATAAAAAAGCCTAATTTTTTAAAGTGTCCATGTTGCTTTTTGCTTTGCAGCTCTCCGGTCCTGCTAGTTGGTGTTCAGCTCTCACTAAGTAACTAGTCTCTCTGAAGTTGAGGGACCTCTACTCTATTACACAGAGCTTTGATTCTTCTAGTGGCTTTTTCTTTTACATTAAAGTATGGAGGCAGGCGTGGGTTTGGGGGAGGGGGGGTGGGGAAGCGTGGGAGAATCTCTGTTTCCCCACCACCATTTTTGTAAGCCTACAGGACTCCCTCATTTGGAGCTTCCTTTTCCTGTGTCTCACTGCTTCGTACAGAATGGTAATAAGGATACTCTTTACCTATGTTGTACATTTTGCAAGCTGGCTATGCCAGTTTTACAAACTGTTTTCATTTCTTGAAAAGACTCTGCCTTTATTTCTTGTGAGTGATCTAATTAGTCTTTAAGTATAGACACACAGTAGTTTCAGTCAACCAGAACTTATTAAATGCCCCCAAAATGCAAGGCACTCAGCTAGATGCTGTTTCTTAACACAAGTCTTAGCTTTAAGTTTAAAACAAAAAACAAAAGCCTGAGCAAATAAACTTCATAGGTGAGATTCCCCCACAAAAAGGATCCCTATCTATCCTAGCTTGTCTTTCAGAGAATCTGAAAATGTAGTCTGCTCTGTCATAAATTTTAAATTCTAACTAGCAAAATATTATTAATTGCCACCCCCCCCAGTTCAGAATCCAAGACAGTCTGATCTAGGCTGGGCTGAAGTTAAAGTTCTAGGAAGGAAAGGTTTGCTTATTAAATGAATAGTTGAACCAGGCTTCCAGGTGGCTTATTTAAACTCTGAGCTGTTTTCAAGTACATTAGGACCAGCTATTTGCATGTAAAGCAATCAATGTAGTCATCACAGATTATTTTCATCCATTCATTAAGTAGATCCAGAAGGGCGTCTACATGGCTATACTTTGTTATCAGCTAGTTAAAGTAACCTCGAAAGAGATAAAACTGTATTCCAATTGAAACTGACTATAATTCAGACTTTTCTCCAGGGCAGGGATGCCTGCTCTTACAGGTCTTTTTGTGAAAATTGATGCTTCTTCAGCTGTGTTCCCTGATTCATGATACTCCTAGAATACCTTCTTTCCTAAGGCCCTCAGACCTCCTGGCAAACACCACCAGTTTTGAGCTGGTGACAGCAGGTTGGCTGAGCTCCTGACCTCTTCCCAGCTTTGCCATTGATGGGCCTGTTCTGAGTCCTGGGTGTTTTTTTGTTCGTTCATTTGTTTGTTTTTTTCCGTATGGCAACCCCCAAGATGCATACTTAACTATTACATATGATCGCAAACTAACCTCAGTCAGGAAACCCATTAGCCACCAGAACTCCTCTTCTTTCTCAATTGCTACCACTTGGGACATCCCTGAATCTCAGGGGCTAAAGTTCCTACTGTTTTATGAGACCCTGGCCTCAGGATCTACTGGCCTCTTTCAGCGCCCATCTAGTGTTGTCTGAGCCACCAAGATGGCCTCCCTCAGAGTAAGCCACAAGGGTCCAGATGGTGGTGTTCCTACTTTAAGGGCCAACCTGCTCGTTCTTGTCTGTTTTTCTCTGATAAGGTGGGGCCAGTCTGGGAGGGTTTTTACTTCCCTACATGCTGCTGTTGGGGAGAATAAATGTGTTCCTTACCTTTGAAGGAATTTGTAAGTCTTCAAGAAACAAAGGAAAATGTGACCCTAATCATTCGTTAGCCTCTATGTCAAAGTACCTTCACCAGTAAAATGAGGGAGTTGGATTGGATGGTTTCTAAATTTCCTTACCTCCTAAACTGTGATATTCTGATTCTTTTGCAGGATCACATGTCATTTACCCCCAAAATCCTTCATATAGCATTCAGCAGTATAGGTTGGTTCTCAGTACATTTTTGGTAGTGAATAAGTGAATGAATGAATGAATGAATGAATGATGAAATCCAGACCACCAGATGGCACAGAGGAGGTAAAAGGAACAAGGAAATAAAATATCACAGGAAGGATTATTATCGACCTTAAAGAGCAAACCTAGAAATCATGGTCCAGATTTTGCACTATTCCTAAATGTTTTTATTTTTCCCCCTGGGAAGCCCCAAACTGGATAGGAGAACAACTTTTCAAACCTTAGAAAAACCTATGGATTTCTGATTAGGATGGTAAGATTTTCCTATGCTTTGATGGGTCCCTCGTCACCAACTGGGGACCAGCTGAATAAGGACAATATGTGCGCAGTGACTCAGCCATGTAGAGAAGAGCCTCACATGTCATGGTGCCCTCATGACGAAGCAGTGTTCCAGTTAATGATGGGCTAGACTTCTTAAAGATGTTCCCAGCATGAAAGGATGAATTCTTAAGGGACTTTCCAGCCCAAGGCAAGGGGGTGGGGGGAGGCCACAAGAATGTGGAGGGAGAGTGGGCAAATGCTGAACTGCTAATGACCTTGTCCAGCCCTAGAAATTTTCGTTGCTTTTTTTTAATTAATTAATTTTAGTAGAATTTTTTAGAAAAATAATTGGCTACCAAAGGGAAGTCTTGTCTTTCTGTTCCTTCTTTCCTCAAAGGTTTGCCATTTACTACCATCTGCTAGCCTCAATGTTTCTAGAACTGATGTTGGTATGGAAAGAGCACTCATCAGAGAACCTCCATTCAAATTCCACTTGTGCCATTTTCTACCTGACCAACCTTGGACAAGTCATTTGACTTTGCTGGGCCTCAGTTTCTTCATGTATAAAATGGAGGGCTTGGACTAGATTGCCTCTGGGATCCCTTTCAAGTCCAAGTCTTTGAGCTTAAGATTCCATTAACCTAAGATCATGGCTGGTTAAAATTTACTGTCTTTCTCTTAGGTCTCAGTTTTTACATTCTAGAATCCTCAGAGCAAAATTTTGAGGCAAACAGACCTCTGTCTCTGGAGTCACAGAGAAGGATTTCTACACATATACTAAGCAGAATGTTTTCTTTTTTAATTTTATGAACTTCTGTGCTCTCAGGGTCCATATTGTGAAACTAAAGTAGATCAGTATCCCTAAGATGGCTGAAAGGAAGCAAAATCTTGATGTCTTTAACGTAACATTTTGTGGGCCTTTCTGGGCACCCACACCCAGGGATAGCCTGAAGCCCATGGTTAGTTTTTAGATTTTTTTCTCCCACTCTTACCTCCTTCCCTGCCCCCTCACCCCCAGGGCCTGTTGCCCCCCCTCCCCCCCTCCCCATGGGGACATTTTGAGGTCTTACTAGTGGAAAATTACTGCTCGCCTCCCACTAGCTCTTCCAGGCCTCGCGTGTCTTGCTGGGTTCTCACTAACCTCCCTCAAACTTTTCCCCACATGTATTTTATTTAGCGTAGCTTGATAGCTTTCAAATTCCACCCCTCCATGCTTAATTGAATTTGGGGAGAGTACCCATCTATTTGTTCCATTTATTCAGGATGCCTTTTTCCACTCTGTGCCCCGTGAGCTCATCTTCCTGAAGTACTCCCATCATCTCCAGTCAGTCTCAGCACATGCTGTCTCCTCTCTGATGTGTGTGGAGCGGTTCTAGGCGCTCTCTCAGTGGTGTTCATCCTCGCATGCGCATGACAACATACTTGACCTAGGCCTGCCGCTGTTAGAGAATGGACAGGGACCCCTTGAAAGGTTTGGAGCCTCTTTGGCTTCATATTTTATTCATCTCCAAGTCATTGAGAGCCAAACAAGGATACATTTAATGCATCGTAGCAAGTCTCGACCGGCATTCCCTAGTTTCCCAGGCAAGCCAACCAGCCATGCTGTAGGGGTGCTGCCAGGCGGGTTTAACTCCATGACTTATTTCCTGGGAATCTTGGCCATTGGCCTGCCCTGACCACACTCTGCCAAATGAAGCATTTGTCTTCCTGCTGCCAGAAACCAAAAACTAGGTACAGAGTAGGCCAAGGTAGACCAGTTGCCAGCTCCCCTTCCTCCTATCCTATCCAGGATGAATAGGGACAGTTTGAGAGGAAAGGATGAAAAAAATGGGTATAAAACCTCAGGGTGAATTGTGGTCTGGACTATTCTCTTCTCTTGGGGGAAAAGCATAATGGGCTCCAAAAAACATGAAGACCTGAGTGTGGTGTCCCCACCCTGCCCCTCAAGCCACTTGGAGTCCCCAGCAGCCCAACCAAAGCAGATAAACTGTCCAAAAAGGTGTTGTTTTGGTCCCACATTGTTTTACTGTCTCAAAGATATTTTTTTTTCATTCTTCTTTAAAGAAATATTTTATTTTTAATACAGACACAGCCCTTGACGTAGCAGTAAAAAACATCACCCCCGAGAGACACATGGCTGTGAAATGTTTTGGTATGTAACTTCCCGCCTTCAACCCAGGTCTGACAGATGCACAAAATCAAAGACTCTCGTTGGTATCAAGGGACCGCCCCATGGCTGGGTTGGCCCCCTGGCTGCTTGTGCTTCAGGAGCCAAGGGGGAGGGGGCTGGAGCTAGGGGGAGGGGTGAAGAGCAGGCAGCTGGCACACATTCCTTTCTCACCGTCCACATGGGCATGATGTGGCATTGAAGAGCTGGAGATAAATTGGTGGGGGAGCCGGTGGGGGGGAGAGTTTCTTTGAGAACCACCACCCCCCTTTTAAGATGGAAGTCAAATTTAGGATTCTGTTGTGCAGAGCAGGGAGGTCACTAGGCTCTAATGCACTTACCATTGACTGCCCCTCTTGTAGTGCGTCTATTAGTGAGTAATTGGATTTGTACCTATTCATTTGCAGTCCCTGCAGGAGCTCTGAGCTGGCCCCCAGCATAATTGGTGCTGTCTCTATTTTTACATCATTAGATTAGCCCCGACTCCTGGCCACTTGTTGTCTGCGCTTGTCTGTCCATTTATACAACCTAATGTAACACAAAATTCATTACTGATCACATTACTTTCAACTCTGAAGCTAGCCTTGTGATAAACATTTGGTTAACCCCTTCCTGCCCGTGGGACAGGCCAAGAGGACAAATGCACTTCCACTCAGCAGGCAAATCAATATCTTAATACACCAAAGTGGAATTGCATTTCTAGATTTGTTATTCCTCCTGGAGGAGCAAATGGAAAGGCTGGTCTGCACCCGGCGGGATTGAATAATGAATGGGGCCCCGGCACCAGCAGCACGTCTGGGCCCCGAGCAGAGAAGCCAGCATAGCATCAGCTGTCCCAGGGGCACCTCTGGAAGTCATAGGGGCTTGTCATTTCCTCTTCCACCCTTTTCTGTGGGTTTACAGTCTTGGACTAGCATCCTAATGGCCAGGAATGGCAAGACTGGGCCTGGTCCCTCTATGGTCTCCTTCCCCAGGCTCCCTTTCTGTTGTTCTCTCTTACCAGGCCCAGAGAAGCCTCTCACTGCCTCTGTAAGTCATCCTGGGGCCCCTGAAATGGCCTCTGAGCTGTGGGGGTGGTGTCTCACAGCCATTGTTTGCTCTGCTTGGATGTGCCCTTTAAGGGAAAGTCCATGGAAAAGGACCTGTGGTTGAGGCAAACCTATTTGCTGCCTTTATTAGTTTTTACCAAGACCTTGTCCAAACCCAGTGAAGTCTTGAAAGTTTGTTTACTGTATTATTTATTAGTTAGGTTCATTAACAACGTACCCCACCCCCCTTACCTCCAAGACATATGGACGAAAACCCAGATGCCATGAGGATATTAAATTGAATCTAAGGGCCAAAAACTCTATGAACCTGTTCATAAAATTTACCTTTAAAAGATAACCAAAAACCATTACTGCTCAGGACTTGGTCACTCATATCCCTAAATCTTTCTGAATGAATCATGTCTATTTAAAGGCAAATGGCCTAGTAAAAAGAGTGCTGGACCTAAAGTCAAGAAGAAGTGAGCTCAGGTCCCATCTCTGACACTTGGTAGCTGTGTGATCCTGAGACAAGTCATTTTATCTTTCTGAACTTTAGTTTCCTCATCTGTAAATTGGATATAGAAATAGCTCTGGTACCTGCCTAGAAAGGCAGAGTATAATAGTGGGTAGAAAAATGACCTCAAAACCAGGAAGACCCAGGATCTGAGTCCAGCTTCTGTCAAAGACTAGCAGTGTGAACCTGGACAAGTCATTCAACCACTTAATGCTTCGGGTAATTCCCTGATTTGATAATGTATGTAAAGCACTTTATGAACTTTAAGGTGCTACATAAATGTCAGTGATGATGATGGTGATGATGGTGATGTTGGTGATGATGATGATGATGGTGATGATGGTGATGGTGGTGATGATGGTGATGATGGTGATGATGGTGATGATGATGATGGTGATGATGGTGATGGTGATGGTGATGACGGTGCTGTCATATGGAACCTGCAGGTTTAGCACACAGAATGACATGACCAGGCAGACAGCCTGTAGACCTCAAACAGGTGCCTTTGGCCACAGCTCTGAGCTACACATATGTTAGAGAAAGAGGGCAGGGTTGAGAAGGGGCCTCCTGTTTTAAGGGGCAGCAAGTTAACGTTTCCTTTTGCAAAAGCACACAGCCTCCCACTGCTCCACGGGTTCCCTTTCTGTCTCGGAGGAACAGCCACACCAGCTCCAAGTCATTGTCCTGAAGGGCTGTTTATGTCGAAAGGAAAAATACCCCAAGTTATTGAGAAACCCTCATAAAGCCTGCACCGCGTTCATTAGGAGAAATACACAAGTCAAAGGAGAGGAAGTTGAATGGGACCTATTACATCCAAGCCATAAATCACCAAGTAATAGAACTGTAAGCAGAAGGCACTGGGTTGGATGAGCACACATGAGCAGGGCAGATTCTGGGAGGGAGGGAAGATGAGGAAGACCTGCTTCTTCTAAGTCAACAGGAGGTAAGAAGAATGCAGCCATTTGAACTCACCCAGGGCTACTGTGCCCTGGTTTTTGGACAGCTCACCCTCCCCATTGGAAAGAAGTGTGTCCTAGAGCTCCCTGAAGGCAGAAAAATCCACAAATGCTTTGCTGAGTTTTCATGTTCATTCTCAGGCAGGAACAAGGAGAGTCAGAAATAGGGCTTTGTCTCCAAGGCAAGCCACGAGGATTCAGGAGAGATCAGAGATTCTTAGAGGTAACAGGGGAAAAATCTCAGAGCCCCAGAGGTGATTGGCCCCATTTTCCTGTGTTCCTCTTACTTTCTCCATTGCTTTTCTATGTGATTTCCCCAGAAATACTGGGCCAAGATTGGTTGACACTTCTCTAACTTTCATTGTAGGAGAGGTGACATCTCCTGAGTGTTCAGTTAGGAATCAGTTGACCTGAATCTGAAAACTCAATCTTCGCCATAGGACAGTCACACCCCTCCCCCATCCTACCCGATTTCCTCCCCATCTCTATCACTTTTACAAGCTGTGTGATGTTTAGCAAGTCAGTGAAACTCCCTGAGCCTCCTTTCCTTCAGCTATAAAATGAGGCATCTGAACTAGATGACTTATAAAGTTCATTCTAGCCCTCAATCCCTCCCCACAACATACACACAATTTCAGGGAATTGTTAAGTGATCATGAAACTAGAATGAGCCAAAGTAGCCCTGGGGAAGGAAATCATGGAAGCTCTATCATTGAATCCTGAAGAGCCACAAATAGATTCATATGTGGGATATGCCAGGAAGCAAGCTTCACCCATGGGTGATCATGGAAGCCAGACAAAAGCCTGGTAGGGAAGGAAGGACCCCCATTCTTTGCCCTGTACCCCCAGAAGGCACAAGTTACACAACTAGCTAAGATTGTTGTTCTGCCATAACCTGTTAGTGTCCTCAGGTAAGTGTGAGGATCAGAGGACTGATCCATGGCTCAGGACCACTAGACCATCACTGCTGTGGCAGTAGGGCAGAACAGAGGGGGGCGTGAGGGTGGGGAAGAAACCTGGTCTGTCTATCCAGTGGTACATTTTAATTCCTTAGTCTTAATGGAAGGGGGGGGGGAGGAAAAAGCCACATCTTACTGAATTCTTGGCCTGCGTTATTGAGAATTTAATTATGTTGGGGCATTTGAATGAGAACCAGATGAGGTTCAGGCAGGCCAGGCAAGTGTTCAAGACGTGCGGTGTCTTTCTTAAGATCCAAGGGCCCAGTGCCCCCTGCCTCATGCCCCATCAAGGCTGCTTTGTGGCTCAGACAAACCAAAATGGACCCTCCTGAATCTGGTCACTGGGGCTACAGGAAGAGAGGGAAATTCGGGCACAGTGGCCAAACATCTGGTCTGAAGAGAGGGTCCCAAGCTCCCTCCTCCTACTTCGGCTGCTCCCCTCCACTAGACTTTCCATATCTTCCCAGGACCTGGGCCTTGTTCCCTGCCTTTCCTCTCTTACTACCCCCACCCTACTAAGCATGCACACTCGGCATCTCGGCAGATGTGCAGAAATCATTGTGTAGCCTTCCTCCCAGCTAGACATTCTTTCTCCACAAGGTATGCCTGCTATGTTGCTAGGACCCTGGGTCTCCCAAAAAGAGAATTTCCTCAAGTCTCTGGCTCTGCTTTTGTGCAAATGAGCTGCAGGGGAGGAAGCAGAAAGGTGGAAGGTGCATTTCAGCTTTCTAGAAATATACTCGGGCCTATTTATGCCACTTGGGAACGTGTGGGGAGCCTCAGTACCTCAGGGAAACTGTGTATGTTACACAACATGTAGTTGTGGGGCTGAGCAGGGGAAGACCAGGAGTAACAAAGTTTATTTTTCAACCATAAAATCACAATAGTAATAAGAAGATTTTACATTTATTTACATAATACTTCAAGTCCTCCAACATGCTTTCCCCATTAATAATAATTAACATTGATATAGTACTTTCAGGTTGTAAAATATTTTACAAATACTTTCTGATTTTATCTCATAACAGTCCTTGGAGGTAGGTGCTATTATCCTCATTTTACAGATGGGAAAATGGAGGCAAAGAAATGTTAAGTGATTTGCTCAGAATCCAAGTGTTTGTGACAAGATTTGACCTCTGGTTTCCTGACCTCAGGTGTAGGACTCTGTCTTCACCACAACCTGGGGAGTAGGACAAGGCAAGTATCAGATGAAGGAACTGAGTCATAGAGAGGCAGGTGACTTGCCCCAGGTCACCTAGAACATCAGTCAGAAGAGCTAGGACTCTGAGCCAAGTCTCCTGATTCCCAGCCAGTCTGCTGATCTCAGTCTCTGATACCTATAGAGCCTAGCTTAGAACTTTTCCTGACCCTGAGAGCTGACTAGTAAACATGACTTTAGCCCAATTCAGGAAGGAACACAGAAACTCAACGGTACAATCTCCTGTCCTACCTGGACTGGACTGACTGGCTTTTTCTTTATATGATATATATATATATATATTAAAAGATGGGTCAACTTAGGTGTTAACCATGGTCAGTAGTTCAATCAGATGCCTATCAGAATTCTAGGATTTCACCAGTCTAGGAGGGGAGGGGGGAGGTGAGGGTTCCTTCCACCAAGGCAGGCTATAGTGCCCTTCATTCTTTAGTAGACATTTTTCACGAGTTGCTATAGCCAGAAAGTGTAATTGCTTTAGGACCCCCCTGATTGAGAAGACCTTTTGGATTTCTTTTGTCTGCTTCTGGTAAGAATCAAAAAGGCCATAGCCAGGCCCATGCTTCCTAGTTCAGTCAGACCCACCAGGGCTTGTGCTCTGCTGGTATGACCTTCATCAACCAGATGCATCTCCATGCCTCAGAGAAGGATCTTAGTGAAGGAAAGTGGCTTCACTATCTCTAAACATAATCCTGGAAGGAGTCTGAGCAGATCAACCTTACATATCTCCAACTATTATCCAAATTTATTCCTTCTGCTGCTCTTCTCTGCCTCTCCTTATCCCCATGTCCCTTCTCCTGACTTACCACCTCTGTCCCTCCTCTCACTTCTCTCTACCTCCCTATTTCCTCCAGTCCCTGCCATCACACCCCTACCTCTCCCTTTCCCCACCCCTCTCCCCAACTCTGTCATCTTACAGGACACTGCCTCCCCTCAGATCAAGAAAATTAAATACAGAGGTCATTGGATTGTCAATGAAGAGCTGGAAGGGTCTTTATCCGTCTGACCCATTCACTTTGCAGATGAAGAAAATAAGGCCTAGATACAGAAATTTTTGTTTCTTTGGTGCTTAAGGAGCCACCTCTGATCACCAGTCAACAAGAATTTATTAAGCACTTATTATGTTCCAGACACAGCTAAGAAAAAGCAAAAACATTCCTTGCCCTCAAGAAGCTTACATTCAAATGGAGAAGACAAAACGGACATAAACAGACATAGACAATGTAACACAGAGAAGGAGGAATGTAGGGGAAGGCACTGCCAGGTAGGGAGGCTGGAGAGGACTTCCTGCAGAATGTATTTGAGATAAAACTTGAAGGAAAGGATTCTAATAGATAAGGGGAAGTAGGAAAGGCATTCCAGGCAAGGGGCATAGCCAGTGAAAAGGCCCAAAGATGAAAGATAAAGTGCTGTATATGAGGAAGAGCAAGGGGAGAGTCGGAGCAGGCATTAAGGTGTAAGAAGACTAGAAAGCTAACAATGGGCCAGATTGTGAAGACCTTTAATTGAGTTTATATTTGAGCCTAGGGGTACTAGGGAGCACTGGAGTTTATTGAGGAGGAAAATGGCATGCTCAGATACAAGTTTGAAGATGGATTAGAATGGAAAGGGAAGAGATGATGGGTAACCATGAACCAAAGTGACTGGGAAGACAGTGGAGATTCAACATAATAGAAGTTCAGAAATGGGGTAGGGGTGGGGCAGGGAAAAATTAGTTCTGTTTTGGACACAATGAGTTTGAGCTGTTTATAGGACTTCCAGTCCAAAATGTCCAGTAGGTGGTGGGGGATGTGAGACTTGAGCTCAGGAGAGAGATTGGAGCTGGATGTATAGACCTGGAGTTCATATGCTTAGACAGGCAGAGATATGGGAATGAACAAGATCACCAGGTATGGTGAGAAGAAAGAAAAAGGGCTGAGACAGAGCAGGTCTTTTTCTCCTTTTCAGTTCTGAGTGTGTTGTCCTCTCTCTCTCTCTCTCTCATACACACACACACACACACACACACACAGACTTTAGGATACCTATCCCTCCCCCATTGTGTAGGAAGAGCTAAGGATCAACAAGTTGAAGTATAGATGCCTTGCCGAGCCTCTGTAACCACTCCTCCACTGAGTCTTTGGAAGGCAAGTCTGCCTGTCTTCTCCACTGTTGGGAGGAGCAGTGAAAGCTCAGAGGGAAGTCCGGGCTCTCCTCCAGCTCCACTGTAACATCTCCAGGAGCAGTGCAGCAGACGCTGCCATATGACCACCCTGAGTTTGGTGGGTTGCCATCCCCTTTGATCAGAACTTTTAGTCAGCCAGGAGGCAGCTAAGAAACTACGAGTGTGTGTTCCTTTATGTTCTTGGCCCTGAGCCTTGCTCATCGTGGCTCTTGCTTCCCCGTATTGGACATTGGAGGTCAGGACTAAGGGCTGAAGTGTGTATGAGGGAAACCAAGTTGGGGGCAGGGACTGAGTTTCAGGCACACCTTAGGCACTTTGGACCCGGAAAGCCTGGCTCCAGCCCAGAGAGCAAATGTCTGATTATAAGTGGAGGGGTCTCTGATGGGCTGCCACCTTTCCTGGGAGAAAGGAGTAGTTATGACTGAGGTCACCATCAAGCAATGTCAATCTGTCATTGCAACTCTGACCATTCTCCTGGTGTCTTCCAGGTGCTCAGCCTCAGGTACTAAGCTGCAGAGATAACTAGACCCAAATGACTGCCCCTTCTCCTTTGCCTGCCCCTAGGAAGCAAAAGACCAGAACCAGGAGCTAGCTGTTATCATCACATGGTGATCCGGACCTTACGCCCCCACCTCCCACTTCAATTTCATGCTGCCTCCTCCACTAGCTGTTTTACCAACTGGAGTCCTAAGAATGCTGCCCTTGTGAATGAAAAATCCCTCCACAGGAGAAAAGCTCATCCCAGACCCAAGCAGGTGTAGGGAACCTGTGGCCTCAAGGCCACATGTAGGTCCTCAATTGTGGCCCTTTGTCTGAAGGACTGCGCTTGAGGACTTACAGGCCACATGTGGCCTCAGTGCCCCAGGTTCCCTACCCCTGCCCCAGAGTTTTCTCCTTGACCAGGATCTTAGTTAGTGGAGTCACAGATTGGGGACGGGCAGTGTCTGGCCAGGGTGGGTAGGAGGTGCTGATGGCAAAGTGAAGAGAGCAGCTTCCAGCCTGTTTCCTCAGCCATGGGGCCAAAATTAGATCTGGTGGAACTTCTGGGAGTTATTGATATGTTGGGTTCTGTAGCCACAGGACCACAGTGTAGCTAGCCACTATTTGGCCAATATTTGGTGGATTTCTGTGGGCCCTCATCCCAGAAGAGGTGACTGAGAGCCAATGAGAAAGACAGAGAAGTACAAGGACACACAGAGAGAACCCTTGGGGGTCCACCATTGCAGAGCTGCCCAAGGGCTCCAGAGGGTGGGCTCACAGTAGGGCAACGTTGAGGAAAGGGACCCCTCCCAAGGGCTGGCATTCCTGCCTACATGCAGAAGAGAATCCTGGCCCTCTTCAGTTGACCTCCTTTAGCTCTCTGTCCTTTCAGCCTCCTTAAAAGTGCTCTAAGAGTTGAGACTGGCTTGGGTTTTCTGAGAAAAAACAGGAACTAATGTCTCTTTTACCAAGCTAAACCTTCACAAGAAGTTGTGGGTTTTGGCCTGGCGAACTCCCCATTCTGTCTTCTACCTCAGATTCAGAACTGCCCTGTCTCCCTGAGAAACTCCTTCTCTCCCACTCCCACATAACTTTCTACCTCCTCCTCTGCTCTAATAACATTAGCCTGGGCACTGAAGACTTTCCTGGAGTTCGAGGGTTCATTTAAGAAATGGGCTCTAATGCAAACAAGGAGCGAGTCTTTAATGAATGAGCCCCTTCCTCTGCTCACCCTCTAAGGGAGTTTGGCCTGACCCCATGTCCAAAGGAGTCACAGGTCCAAGAAGACAATGAAGTGTAGTTTCAGAGTCTCTTGGGTGGGAACAGCCTTCCCCACATACCTCTTCAGGTATGGAACACCCCCTAAATCCCAAAGATCTTTACTACTACCAGGGTAGGGCCAATTGAAGCTGAAATTGAGCTTTCCTAGCCCACTGTTCCACCTCCACCCCACCCCCCAGGCTTGGGCAGGCACCACTAGCACCACTGAGCCTGGAATGGTGGGGGTTGGGGAGTAGGGGCAGCAGGGTGCTGAGGCCAGCAATCAATGAGTCAGGACAGGGTAAGAAATTTATTTTACAGCTTCTAGGAGGGCATTTGCAAAGAGAAATAGAAGAAAATTAAAAGCAATAAACAAATACCTGCCACCCTCATTCTCTAGGCCATTTCTTGATTAAAAGGAGAAAAGCCATAGGACACCTGGGACACTTAGGACCTGGCGAGGCTAACCTGGCATGGGCCCTAGGCTGCGGGGACACCTGCTGGTGAGGGCAAATGGAGAGAGAAAAGCCCATTGAGGTGTTTTCTTCTCTTCCCCCACCCTGCCCCCACCCTTCTTACCTGGGCACCACTGCTGCCTTTCTGGGTCCTGGACAGATGCCAAGAAACAGGAAGGGATAGGGAGCTTAGTGTACAGTCCCATGGATCTCAGGGGGTAAAATAAGGCCCCCTCAGCTGTGGCATGTCTCCTTCCTACCCCCTTGCTTCCCCATCTTTTCCATGTGTTGGAATGGGTAGGTTCTCAGTTTGCTTTCCTTGGAGTTGGGGGTAGGGGTGGCCCCAGCCTCTGCAATACAAACCAAACACTCTCCTAATCCCTTTAATGGGCAGCACTGTGGAGGCCATAAAGCAGCCTGACTGGAGCCTCGGCAGCAATGAAGGGCAGGAGGCCATGAGCCCTGCAGCTGCTGCTCCTGCTTCTGCCCTCTCCCTCCCCCACTAGGCCGACGAGAACCTTTTCAGTCCTAGGGGCTAGAAGCCCTCACTTGGCAGGGCAGCTCCGTGTTCTCAGCTCCGTCCCATTCCTCTCTGCCTTCTAACAAATAGAGCTGAGGGCTCTGGAGGTTCAAATTTAGATGGAAGGAGGAACGTGAGAGCTAGCTAGGCCTCACCTCCTTCCCCCACCTGACTCCCTGGCTGGCCAGACCTGTACCTATCCATCCACCCACAGAGAGGCCCAGGGGTTTCTAACTGAACCTAGGTAATGACTTTCTAATGCCATTCTGGGGGTGCTTTAAATGTGCTTTCCACTGAGCAGTAGAGACTTGAAGGAAATCTTGGCCTGCCTCTTAAAAATTCTGGATCTCAGAGCTAGCACTATGTGCTCCCCAGCCCCACCTCCCCCCAGGCCTGGCCTACACCCCAGGCCAGTACACTTTTAAGATTCTGGGCTTTTTGAAGTCACTGACAGATTATGAAAAGTATAAGTTTTTTGTGTCAGCACACTAGTCTTCTGAATGGCTCACTCCTCTGGCCAGGTCAGGGACCTAGGGTCATGTACCCTGGGAACTCAGCCATGGCAGATGAGCCTTCTCAGATCCCTCCTGGCATCTCCAGACAACTGCCCAGCTGGAAGGGAAGGGCAGAGGGCTCTGTGTGGCCTAGACTTTGTGAGAAGGTGAATCTAAAACAAGAGAAGGAAGAACCACTAGGCCAGGCCAGATGGGAGCTAGATGTTGGGTGTCAGTGGGAGAGGACATGGGATGGGGGAAGGTTGGACACATCATGTTGTGGGTCCTGAGCAGTGGAGCCTTACTATGTTTTCCCTGGACACTGAGTGGATGTGTCCCTAGAGAGATGTTCACAACTGAGGCTAGACCTTTTAAGATGGAATGGCCCTGTTAAGGGCCTCTTGGGCCCTTACCTTCCTTGCAGACATTTTTCAGGCATACAGTTTTTGGTCCTAGAGAAAAAGGAGAGAAGTAACTTGATCTTGCCCTTCTTCATGTGTCCCTTTTTCATCCCTGCCACCCTTCTCCCAAGCACCTGCCTCTACCAGACAGAGCCCTCCTGTAGGCAGGCAGACATTTCCCCAGGTTTGGCATGCTCACAGGCCAACCCTCACTCCACATACCTCTTCCAGAAGGGTTTTGGATTCCTGTTCAGGTGTAAAGGGAGGATATCATTGAGAGACAGGGACATAGGCAAGGACTGGAGCTCTGCCTGCTCTGATACCCCCATACTGGAGTCCAGGCACCCAACAAAAACAACAGTTCAGGCCTCCCAAGGCAGCTGTAGCCTGCTACTTCTGGAAGAGCCCCTGTGTTAACACTTATAGGAGGCTCCTACTTCCTTGAAGACTCATATTCCTTCTCCCAGACTCTCTCTCTCCTAGAAGTCTGTGAGTAAAACTTGGCCTGTCTCTGAATTCTTCCCAGTTCTTCCTCACCACGAACTCTAACTCCCAAACCTGTTCTTTGTTCTCCCAGACCCTGAGGAGAAGTGGCCTGGCTCTCTGTGTGTCCCTGTACTTCTGTCTCTTATTGGCCCTCAGTCACCTCTTCTGGGCTGGGGCTGAGAGGCCACAGAAATGCACCATATTGGTCAAATAGTGGCTAGCCAATTCACTGTGGCCCTGTGACCACAGAGCCCAACATATCAATAGCTCCCAGCACTTCCACCAGATCTAATCTCAGCCCTGTCCCAGAGGAAGTAGGCTGGAAGCTGCTCTCTTCACTTTGCCATCAGCTTCTCCTACCCCGCTCCTACCCACCCTGGCTGTCTCTCTTGGGTATCTTTGCATCATCATTCTACATCCCAACATTCCTCAGTTCTGGGGGCCTGGATAGCCAGGGGCTGAAGGTGTAAGTCTTATTTTCTGCCATAAATCTTTGAGAGAGCCAGACCTCAAACACTAGAAGGGGTATATTCACTCCTTTAAGTGGTGGGCTAGGCAGAGGTCAACATAATGTTCTCCCCACAATTGCCCAATACCTTTCAACACTTCTCTGCTCCATCCTCTGACCTATATCTGGCTCCAAGGGACAGCCATCTTTCCTTTCTGCATTCTGGCCCTGTACATGCCGATCTAAGACTGACTCTGTAAGGAGTCAAGACCTCTTGATCCATTGCTGAACCTTGTGTGAGACTGGTTACATGAGCTAGTAACATCACCTCTTTACCTCTCCCATTTTGCAGATGTGGAGAATGGCATGTCCTGTGCCCCCAGGCTCCATGGGCACAAAGTGTGTCTGGATACTTGGAGTAGGGTTGCTTTGTTTCTGAGCTAAGGTTATTTTTTGGGAGTGGTTGTTACTCCCAAGCACTTGGGGGGGGGGGGTTAGGGGATGGGATGTCAGAGAAAGCTGATCTCCAGCAGCCCCAGTGGACAGAGTACATTATTCTGTTTCTGAGGGACCCCGTGTAGATCCCTAGAGACATGCAGGGGTGAGAAATTTGGTGTACAGTGTGTTATGAGTTACAAGATGAGACCCTCATAAGTCTTGGAGGGGAGAAGGAAGGAGGCCCAGCTTGTGCTATGTCCCTCATCACACACACCTGAAATTTCCCAAGAGAATAGGCTGATCACACCTTACCCACTTTCACCCAAGATCAAGCACTGCATGTGTTTTGGAGTAAGTTGTAACACCCCACTCCCCTTCCCCAACTTTGCATTTGCTGGATGTGTGGCTCCCAGACCCCTTCCCCACCTCCTTCATTCTACTGCTTCCATCTTGGAAGCCTTCCCAGTTGGTCATCCCCACTCCTCCCTTCCCAGGATTTCCCCACAGATCCCCACATGCATGGCAATGTCCTCATGAATGGAAATTCTCCATAAAACTGTAAAACTTCCAAGTTTGACTTCCTTCTCCTGACACCCTCTAAAACCTGCTTGCAAAATGAAACAAAACAACAACAACAAAAAAAAACCCACCCTAAACCTATATGCCTCTTTAGTTATGCCCATATCTCTTCAAAATAGATGCCTCAATGCTTTTCTTTTCAAAAGGAAAAAAAAAAGGAAAAAAAAAACAATCTCATCAGCCCAGCGTTCGTGAACAACCCTACAATAACAAAGCATTGTGCGTGCGTGATGGAGGAAGGTAAGGCAACATTTTTCCTTTTCTAGCTTACTTAACCAGGGCTGGGTGGGGCAGGGGATAGAGAGAAGCCAAGGACCAAACACCCTGAAGCTGGCTTCCCTCAGACATATACTTCCTCTGTCTCCCTGGGGCCTTCTAGGAGAATTCCCAGGTGTTTGACCAGAGAGTCCCTAGTTCCCTAGATTCCCCATGATTGGCCTAGTGAGGGGAATGGAGACTCATGTCATGAATTCACACCCCCCCCCATCATCTCTACTCTTTTAGGGCTGATGGGCTGGACATCCTGCTGATGTTGGCAGAGTTCTAGGGGTCCTCTTCTCCCTATCCCCACCTCTCCCTCCCCTGAGTGGTTTGGAATAGATTCATGTATGGTGTTCTCTGGTTGGCGCCGTGGTATGAAGTTGACCAGTCATCCGCCAAGGGGACAAAACTCCAAGTCTTTGAGCTGCCTGAATGAATCCTGCTTCCCTCCGCCATCTTCTTTGTAGTTTGTTGACTAGAATGGCTAAGAGATCCAGTTCGTAGTAGATGACAGAGCATCCAGGGGCCAGCACATTTGCCCTGTAAAATTCCCCCAGGCTGGAGTGACTGGCCATGTGGCAAGGGCAGGAAAGGCAACCTGAGACATACCAGTACCACTGGTGCTTGTTCACCAAGCATGGGGATAGCAGCTGTCCAGAGAATGATTGTCAGAGGCCCAGCCCTGTCCATCTGCTTGTAGACCCAACCCTGGGGTGGGGGTGGGGAGCAGAGGGAA
The DNA here is from genome assembly GCF_028583685.1 of Petaurus breviceps papuanus. Classification (NCBI taxonomy): domain Eukaryota; kingdom Metazoa; phylum Chordata; class Mammalia; order Diprotodontia; family Petauridae; genus Petaurus; species Petaurus breviceps. The sequence continues at coordinate 2,670,354 of NW_027187398.1, read as the reverse complement.
GGGGAGATGTGCTGTCTAGGCCTGTGCTCTCTGGTTGTCTGTTTCTGAAGCGCCTTGTCCTGGGCATGCTGGCATTCTTCTTTTAATACCCTAAACCTTCCTCTACCCTGGCCCTTGCTGATGTTTGGAGGATGATAAAGTTCCTTCTTCTCCTAGGTACTGACTTTAGAAAGCATGGGGAGGGGGGGAGGGAAGGAAGGTGAGAATCTTTCAGCACCCTCCCTACCCCTCCTGCCATGAGCTCGTTAGCTCACCTCCTTGCTTTGCCAGCCAGTCTTCCTCTCCCACCCCCCAACCCGCCGTCTTTGGTATAAAGAAAAAGAAAGACCTGGAGAGATTTCAGAGTGCTGGGGAAGGAGGGGGCATGGAGAGGGTGTGTGCCTCTCTCCCCCTGCTCATGAATCCCTGAAGCTCTTGGCTGTTTGCCTTTCCTGGTTTGCATCTGAATTTCCTTCTCTTCTTCTCTCTGTCGCCCATAGCCTGTGCCTTATTGGTTGGGATAGGGATGAGTGGCAGTGTGGGGGCATAGGGGAGATTGATAGCCAAGGGGATGTAGGGGCTCAAACCAACGGATTGCCTTGTTTCCTGCCCCCTCCCTGTCCCTCACCTTGGAAGACCAAGCTGGGCACTGCCATCCAGAGAGTAGCACCTGGAGTGGACTCAGGTTTCATCCCTGGGACCTGAAACTACCAGCTCCAGCTGTAGACTCACTGCCTTCCACAACCATCACCACTCACTTAACTGCTTTCATTCTCTTGCAAAAGTCACTGAGGCTTTAGGGACCCTTGGAGGTCCCCAAGACACTTTCAAGGGATCCTCAGAGTCATAACTTTTCATAATAACATAAAAGGCTATTAACCACATAAACAAAAGCTTTTTGGGAGATCCTCAGTAATTTAAAAAATAAAAAGTAGTCCTAAGACCAAAAAGTTTGAGAACTACTCATCCCAAGGAGGGAATTGTAGACCTCTTGACTCTTTGGATGCTGGTTACAGATAGCACTGGCCTGCAGTGGTTCTCTGGGATTGTGGCCCCACTGCTTTCTGGCTTGGCATCTGTGCAGGCTTGGTTTTACCAGTGGTGTCCAGCCAGGGAGGCAGGGCCCCTAACCAGACAGGATAAGTACAGCATCAGTGTGGGCTTAGCCACTCCTAGCTGACTGAAATTACTGGCTTGACTTCCTGAGCTCATGGCACCAGGGAGGAAAGGAGGCCGTCTTGCAGTGGTGCTGCTTGCTGACAGGGTATGCTATGGGTCAGCTTCTTAACAGTGCGCTCCTACTCCAGGCTGGCATGATGGCACACAGTGGGTAGCCACAACTTAGTGGGCAAAGAACCTTGTTAAAGAGCTCAGGGAAGGAGATCAGGATCTAAGAGGGAATCTCTGTATCCTACTGGGAGTGAATGAGTGCCCTATATCTCAGCCTCTGTATTCTGTCAGGCTTTATATTCTGGGACCTCTAAGCAGCTTGGAGAGGAGAACAGAGGAAGCTTAGCAGCTCTGTGGTTATCGATTCACCTGTATGTAACTTCCCCCATCTCCCTACTACCTAACCCTATTCTGCCTACAGTGGTAACAAGAGGTTTGCCAGGAGGTTCCAGAGGTAAATTGGGCAAATGATTGACAAGAGGTGGTGTGTGTGTGTGTGTGTGTGTGTGTGACAGACAGGGAAAGGCAACCTCAAAGCAGGGCCACCCTCACTTGGGTGCTCTTCTAGGGCTAGGAGGGCCCAATAGGCAAAGTGCCATAGTCTGGGGTTGGCATGGCAATGGACCTATGGACTTTGAACCTTGTACTAAAAGTACAATATGTGTGTTGGGAGGGTGGGAAAGGAAGGAGGGAGCCATGATTGATTCTTCCCTTCTTCAGACACTGTGGTCCCATTACTATACACAGGCACAAGCCGAGCTGATAACTAGGGCCCTTCCTCTCTGCTGGAGAGACTGCTCATGCATTCCTCCGTATTTCTGCAGTCTGCATGGATGTATCTATATATGCACGTGCATGGATCTAACTGTGTCGTACATTGGCAGGGTTAAAAACACCTTTGGCCTGATCTTGGTGCCCCACAGTGAAGTCAGACCTCTATCTTGCATCCTAAGCTCCAGATGGGCTTCTGGTCCCATCCAGAGGCATAGGGGTGGGACAGCCAGCTGAAGAGACAGCAGTGACATGCCTGGATGGTCGGTTGGGTGTCAGCACAGACAGCCAGACTTCTGTAACAGCTGAGCAATGCCAGCCAGTCCCTGCCCTTCAGGGAGAACTTCTCACTCCCAGCTCTCAGGCTGTGGCCTTGACCTGGGGTGTCTTCTTTTTCTGTTGCAGAGCTCCAGCGAGAGGGAAGCATCGAGACTCTGAGTAACAGTTCAGGCTCCACGAGCGGCAGCATCCCACGCAACTTTGATGGCTACCGGTCTCCTCTCCCTACTAATGAAAGCCAGCCCCTCAGTCTCTTCCCCTCTGGCTTCCCTTAGCCTCCTCCAACAGTAACAACTCTATTTCCAGCCATCCTGCCCCCACCACGGGGAGGACCTGGGGTTGGTTCCATTCTCCAGCATCTGCTCTCCTTCCACTGACCACCCTACCCAAGCACACTGATGAAGAACCCGACCTGTTCCCCCGTCCATCCGCTGGGACAAGAGACAGCCAGTAAACATGCTCTACATCTCTGCAGCCTCTCCCTCCCTCATCAGTGTGGCCAGGAGGAGACTGTCTCAGTTCCACCCTCAGCATTGCCCCTGTTCTTATACACGGGATCTGGTGGGCCAGCAGTAGAGCCCAGAGCTCCAGAGGCTGGGGGTAGAGAGAAGATGGATTGAGTTGGGCCTAGAATCTGGCTTCTCTAAGCAGGGTGGCCACTGTCCCTCTTCCCTCTGATATAACAAAGCATTGCTTCGCTGTTTCCCTTCGCCCATTTCCCTCCCGTTGCCACATGAACTGAGGCCAGGAGTATTATGGAACATGGAGGGAGAAAGTTGTCTCTCTTTTCCAACCCTACTGCCCCTTTGGCTCATGGGAAGAGTTGGTATTTCTTACAGTTCCCTGTTTTATCCTAATCCTGTATTAAAATTCAACTCCTCTATTTGGTGAAGGAAGCCATGGTTATTGAAACTCTGTAAAGAAGTGCACGTCTTGTCCAATAAATCAAGCTGAAATCAGGTTTTGTGTCTCTGAGCTGGTGAGGGGGGCAGAGGGGCTCCTCCCCAGGGGCTGGACTGAGCCCTGGGGCATAGGCCCAGCTGTCCTATCACACATATCCTTGTGACCAGCCTTGGTTCTCTGGAAACACAAGGGGAGGGGGAGGTAGGAATAGGAGGTGGGAAGAAATGTTGACTTTTGACTCTGGCATATGGGCTCT
>NW_027187398.1:2655607-2666986 GCF_028583685.1 Petaurus breviceps papuanus | reverse complement strand
TCTCTCTCTCTCTCTCTCTCTCTCTCTCTCTCTCTCTCTCCATTCTGGACTTGGCTATTTGGGGATTTGTTTTTTTTTTCTTTTTGGAGGGGGTAGGGCAGGGCAATTAGGGTTAAGTTACTTGCCCAAGGTCACACGGCTAGTAAGTGTTAAGTGTCTGAGGCCAGATTTTATCTCAGGTCCTCCTGACTCCAGGGCCGGTGCTCTATTCACTAGCCACCCCAGGGTCCATGTTTCTCACAGGCTTGAGAAAGAAGGTAGAAAATCATACTTGACCAACCTGGAGGGCCCTGCTCCTCCCCCCAAAAAAGGGAAAATAACACACATACACCCCAATCAGCTTTGGATGTTTGAATCAAACCCAATGAAGAGTGATTTCAGATAAAGTTTTAATGGGATGGAGTAATAAAGTACATAAAGACCCTCACACACAATGTATATAAAATCCAATCCAAACTAGTGAAGGCCCATTCCTTCATTCAGCAAACTGAGAGCACACCTACTGTATGCAGAGCACCGTCTGCATAGAGACTACATCATTTAAATAAGACACAATCCTTGCTCCTCAGGGAGCTTACAATCTGGGAATAAGATACAGATACTTATATAATGTTTAATAATAGTTAAAACCACTAGAAATACAGAAAACCGAGCTCCATGAAGTTCTAGAAGGAAGGTTGTTACCAAAGAGATAGGAAAAGTCCTCATGGAGAAGGTGGCATTTGAGTTGAGTTTTAACATAAGGGTAGAAATTCAATAAATGAAAAGGCATTGCCACCATAGGGAACAATATAAGAGAGGGAAACAGTGTGGCGGTGGGAAGGCACAGGGCAATGGGGCCACAGGGATGGAGAAGGGAAGGCAAAGGTCAGAGTAGTCTAGTATGACTGAAATATAGCATATTCTATGATAAGTGATTGAAAATAAAGCTGGAAATGCAGGATGATGGCTGATGGTGAAAGGTTTTGAAGGGGTCACTCTGTGATTCTTCCAGGTAATGGAGTTTGAACTTTCCTTGGCAGGAAGTAGGGAACCACTTGGTTTTTTGAGCAGAGGAATAACATATTTGGATCTATGCTTGGAAAAGACTAGTCTGAAGTCTAAAGAGCCATTTGAAAGGGGGGTGGGTAGGAGAGAGTGAACATGGGGAAATAAGTAAGAAGATTTTTGCAATAATCAATAATGGGGATGAAGAAGGCTGTATAAGTAGTATGTAAGTATAAGAGGTAGTGTATGAGAAATGTTATGAAGAGAGGTCATAGGCTTCTAGAGCTGGAATGGACTTCCTTTTACAGTTGAGGAAACTGAGGCCTACCCAGAGAAGTGAAGTAGCTTACACAAGGAAAGGAAGAGTCCAAAACACCACCATGTTTCTGACATGGGAGACTGGGTGAGAAGAATGGTGGTTCAGAGAGAAAAAAATGAAGGCAGAAAAAGGGAGAGGGAAAAAAGGATGATGAACTTAATTTCTAAAGTCAAATTTCAAATTCAAAATTGGAGAAGATAACAGGATGTCTGAATAGAACTAGATTATAAACAACTTTACAGTCATAGATTTGGTGCTAGAAGAGACCATACAGGTCATCTACTCCAATGACATTTTTTCAAGTCCATATTTATTAAATTCCTAGTATGTACTGGTGCCTAGCAGAAATAGCTGACATTTATATAGCACCTTAAAGTCCACAAAAAGCCTTGACATGCATGATTTCATGTGATCTTCACAATGATCCCATGAAGTAGGTTCCTGAGGTCTTATCATGATACCTATTTATGGCAGAATTACAAATAAGTGAGGTTCAACCCTTCGTCCTTACTCCCACTGCTAATAAAGTTTAGGGGTAGGATTTGAACTTAGGTATTTTATGCTCTTAAGTTCAACGTCCTTTCCACCATATCACTACACTGCTTTTGTCTTCCATCCCTACTAAAGTACAGGATTCTTGAAAGTAGAGATTAGGATATGGCTAAACTTTATTTCTCTTCCTAGCATATATATATATATTTCTATACCTAGCATAGTGCCCTGTATACAGGAGGTGCCTAATAAATGCTTGTTTGCAGATCAGAGATGGAATCTTGTGAATCATTCTCATTAACCTCCCCATTTTACAGTTGAGAAAACTGAGACCCAGACAAGTTAAATGACTTTCCCAAGGTCACACAGGCAATAAGCTGCCTCTGTGAGCCAAGATTTGAATCTATGTCCTCTAACTCCAAATACAACATTATTCTTGAAATTGATATATTATGGAGGCCCACCCAGGCAAGGCAGGTGATCCCAGATGGTGCTAGTAGTGAGCTATAGAACCAAATTTTGGTCAGTTACCCTCTGAATTTTACAAAGGAGGAAAATAAGGCTCACAAAGGTTTAGTAACTTGCCCAAGATCATGCAGCTAGATGGTGTCAGGGTAGGGATTTAAATCAAGCATTTATTAAGTACCTACTGTATGTCCAACATCATACTAGGCACTGAAGACACAAAGGCAAAATGAAGTAGCCCTTCCCCTTGAGGAACCTGTGTTCTAGAAGCACCTTGACTTCAAATCCAGTGGGTCTAAATAGAAGAAAGATCAGGGCTAGAGAGGCAGGTTCACAAGTCATCTGCATAGACTTGGAAGTTGTAGGGATGAGAGTAAACAAAGGGAAGTCATATAGGGCAAAGCAAAGAGGGCCCAGGATAGACAGAGAAGAACTGATTAGAGGCAAAGCAGGTTGGTGTATAATGGAAAGTGTATGGGAGGGATGGAAAATAGGACTTGAAAATAAGAAACCTGCATTTAACTCCTGACCCAGACACCTGATATAGAGTAGAGCTTGCTAAATCTGGAGTCCAGGGGTGGCTAGGTGGCTCAGTGAATAGAGCAATGGACCTGGAGTCAGGAGGACCTGAGTTCAAATGTGGCCTCAGACACTTAACACTTACTAGCCGTGTGACCTTATGCAAGTCACTTAACCCCAATTGCCCTACTAGGTTCAAATTTTAATTCTGACCCTCACTAGCTCTATGGCAAGTTACTTAACTTTGTTGTGCCTCAGTTTCTTCATCTGTAAAATGGAAGTAATACACTCAGTGGCTCAAAGTGTTGTGCAGAAAGTGCTTTGCAAACCTTAATGCGCTAAACAATGTAAATTATTGATAAGAGGGCCAGAGATTTAGAGCTAGAAGGACCTCATTTAGTCCAATCCCCTCATTTTTCAGATGAGGAAACTGAGGCTCAGAGAAAAGACTCAAGAGAGAGTGGTGTCTCAAGCCAAGGAAAGGGAGAATATTTAATGGGACAGAGTTTTAACATTTTCAAAAACTGCAGAGATGGGAGAGTTGATGACTATAAAAAGACCATTGGATTTTGGGATTCAAAGGTTATTGGTGACCTTTAAGAGAGCAGTTTTAGTAGAGTTATAGGGACAGTCAACTAGCATTTTTCAAACCCCTACTACATGCCAGTCACTTGCTAAGCTCTGGAGAGATACAAAGAAAGAGTCCCTCCTCTCAAGAAGCTCCCAGTCTAATGGGGGAGTCAACATGTAAACTATGAATAAATGATATATACAGGGTACATGGAAGGGAGACACTAAGATGAGGAAGGACTTACATGAGATGACAGGGACCCAAACTAGAGTGGTTACAATATCAGAGGAGAGAAGAAGTGCTATATGAGAGATGTTACAAAAGGAGAGATGATATCAGTGGCCTTTTGGATGGTGTGGAAGCAGAGGAATCAGGCATAGACAGGTATTTTCAAGAATTTTGACTGTGAAAGGGAAGAAGAGAAATGGGATGGTATTAGGATTCAGCAGAAGGGCCAAGGGATGGGAAAAGACAAATGAAGAAGGAGAGACCAGCTGCTGTAGCAAGATCCTAAAGAAGGCAGGAAGAAAAGGGTTCAAGGGTTCACATAGAGATCTGCCATAGTAAAGAATAGGGATTCCTCTTCTGTGATCAGATACAAGGAGGACGGAGTGGATGCTTGGAGGGCAATAGAAAGCGCCTACCAGCCTAATTATCTGTGATGGGTCGTGAATGAGATTGTATCTGGAGGCCTTGAAGAGAAAAAAAACAGAGATTTAGGGGACTGAGATAAGGAAATTGAAGAGTGTAGCCTGACCTCAAGGATCTTACACTCTAGTTAAGAGGGTGAGACATGTATACCTACAACTATAATTCAGGGGTTATATATCTGGAGATGGATATGTGTCCCCTCCTCAGAAAAAATGGAGACCTATAAGATGTCACATTCCCGTCCAGTTTAGTTGTGTTTGTTGGCCATGCCTAACTGCTTTTCTTTGTTACAAGAGAGTATTTTATTGAGTGCGGGTTTGGGAAATTAATGTGATATAAGAAAGCAGCAACAACAAAAGGTCTCAATAAAGCTTTTAAATAGAAAATAGTTTTTAGGGGCGGCCAGGTAGCACAGCAAGTAAGAGCACCGGCTCCAGTGTCAGGATGACCTGGGGATCGAATCTGGGCTCAGACACTTAGCACCCACCCAGAAACACCTGGCCGTGTAACCTTGAGCAAGTTACTTAACCCCAGTTGCTTAGGGGCGGCCAGGTGGCTCAGCGAGTAAGAGCACCGGCTCCAGTGTTGGGATGACCTGGATCAAATCCAGGCTCAGACACTCAGCACCACACCCAGAAATAATAACTGGCCGTGTAACCTTGAGCAAGTTATTTAACCCCAATTGCTTTAAAAAAAAAAAAGAATGCAAAAAAAATAGTTTTTAAAATAATATCCACAAAAATAATCTCCCTGGAAAAAGAATGTGTTATAAGTGCACGGAAGGTAATAAGGCCGCTAATTGGTACTGTGGACCCAGCCCTGGAGGCAGGAAGACCAGAGTTCCACTAACTAGCTGTGTGACCCTGGGCAAGTCACGCCTCCCTCCCCACCCCCCAAAAGATAAATGCACATAAGTCAAAGTGAAGGATGAGGAATTTCAGGATGAAGGAATCACTTCTACTAGAAAGAGGAGCATTCAGGGAAGATTTCCTCTATTTGTTAACACCTCAGCCACAACTTGAAGGAAGAGCATGATTTCACCAGGTGAGATGCAGAGGTGATCTCTAGCTCTATCTAAAAATCAAAAGTTTTGAGTCACCAAGCAGGAGGTGGGCTAGAGGAGGGGTTTGGCTGGGTGGGAAACAGGATGGCATGTCCCAATGCATGGAGGTAGAATAGGGCAAGAGGAGATAACCAAAAAAAAACAAAATAAAGGGAAACATTTAAATATGAAAAACCAGCAGGTATATCCAATCCGATTGTGAAAAGGAGTGATGTGAAACAATACCAGGAAATTGCCTTGGAACTCCAAGGTGTAAGAATCCAGATTAATTTAGTGACTAGTCTCAATTCCAGGGGGCTTATGCTGAAACAGAACTCCCTTTTCTTGTTCTAGAGCCTGTGGACTAGCGGTGTAAAGATGCTACAAATGCTGTTAGACATGGTGAATGTTGGTTTGATTTGCTTAGCTTTTTCTTTGTTACCAGAGAGAGTTCTTCTGGGGAGAGAGTCACATGGGTAACTGATGAATTTTTTTAGACATCAGTGAAACATTTTTTTTAAAGAAGAAAGGTGGATTGGTATGCATCTATGAAGGTTCTTAAATGCTCTGCTCTGCTTGTAAGGGGGGAGAACCACTCAACTGGACAGGGAAGGAATGGTTATAAAGGAAGGAAAATCAGGAAATAATTCTGTCCCAGAACTGGAGAGGATAAGTACTAAGAAGGGAGAAGGCAATACCAAATGCCTCTTTCCCCTTCACCTCCATGCCAGAAAGGAGTTGTACCTAATATCTCAGAGCTAGATGTGTCTTCCAGTCTCTTGCAATCCCTGATTTTACAGAAGAGGAAACTGAGGCCCAGAGAGGTTAAATGACTTACCAAAAGTCAGGTAGATAAGTGTTATCCATTAAGTGACAGAGCTGGAATTTGGACCTAGGTCTTCCAGACTCCAAGTCCAGCACTCAAGACACTGTACTGTACCATGTAAAGGAGAGCAAAAATGGGAAAGTTTAAGATAATGTCTTTTTCCCAACACAGAAACTGGGGTGGAGGTGGGGGGAAGATTGGTGACCCAGAAAAAGAAGTAGGCTTGGGGGAGTGAAAGGGAGAGAAGATGCCAGGTTCAGTTTGAGATTTGTTGAATTCAAGCAGGCAATAAGATATCCAGGCCGAAGGGTCATCTGGAGCTCAGCAAAGAGGTCAGGGCTAAACATAGGTTTGAGCGCCATCTGCTCTCAAGTGATTACTGCTACTCCCCTCCCTGCATTTGATGGAGGAGTCCTGGACCGAGGCCTTCTCAAGGTTCCTGTCTCTCCTTCTTGATCTTTGAAGGCCTGTAAACAGTCATGTGGCCCAAGAAGGTAGTTTATCTGCAGGAGGGAGAAATAGCTAGGAAACATTGTACCCTGATTATCTCACAAGGAGCTGCTCCTAGCTCTATATAACTCAAGTTGTATAGGGCTGGACTCCCCAGAGCATAAAGGGCTCTTTTCATTGGAGAGGTAGATATAATATAGTACAGATTCATAGTATAGTGCCTTTGAAACTGTGAAGGCCTGGGTTCAAGTCCTCACCTCTGATACATACTGACTGTGTGACCCTGGGCAAGTCACTTAACCTGTTAGTTTAATCTTAACCTCTCTAGGCATAGAAGTTGCCCACCTACATTTATAGAGGGAGTCTCCTGATTTGGGAATTCCCTGTATTAATGAAATCATAGGCCCCATCCCTATCTCTATCCTCTGGGAGGTAGGGAGGAGAAGTTGGGAGCTCAGCCCATTGACCTGATCTCATCCATCATCCTTAAATATCTTACTACATCAGCATTATTATTAGCTTACATGTATATGGGGTCAAAGATTTTAAAACACTCGGTATAAATGATTTGGCACAGGATTGTGGATCTAGAACTAGAGGGACATCAGAGGCCATCTAGTCCATACACCTCATTTTATACATAAGGAAACAAAGGTTCAGGAATATTTAGGGACTTGTCCAAGGTCACACAGGTCGTAAGAGGCAGAGTCAAGCTTCAAATTCAGCTCCCACAGTTCCAAGTTCAACACAATTTCTTTTGTACCTCCAATGAGATTCCTATTCATGGAAAATCCTGGGAGGTGGTTCATTAGTCCCAGTATTATAAGCCCCATTTTATAGCAAGGAAATGGAAGCACAAGAGATGCATGATTTGCTCACAATGAGAGTCACACAGTTTATAAGTAGGAAAGCCAGAATTCATTGTTGGCCATAGGAGAGAATGTAGCTTCCTTGGAGGCAGAGACTGCTTAATTTTTGTCTCATATCCCCAGTACTTAATACATGCTTATCAATAAGAGCATAGATCTGGACCTGGTAGGGCCTAAGGGACTCTCCAGACCAGCTCCCCTCATTTTACAAGTTAAGAAACTGAGGCCACAGAGAAGTTAGGTGACCTGCTCAGGACCATATGGGTGGTAAGATTTGAATCCAGTCTTCTTTACCGCAGGGTCACAGCTCATTCTGCTATACCAGATTACCTCTTTAATGCCATCTGCCTCAACACATATTATATTAAGTGCCAACCGTGTGCACAGGCATGCAAAGTCCCTGCCCTCATGGAGCTTACAGTCTAATAGATATGACATAGCCTCCTGGGTCTAGATGCCACCAGCCTCCTTCAAACCTGGCCTCCCATAGAGACTTACCCTCCCAGGTTCCTTCCTGACTGCAGAATGGGCATGCTATACAGTCTCAGCACTGTTAGTTCTCCCTCCAGCATTCAGGCAGAGAGTTTCCAGTACAGAGACCCGAAGCCCCCAGGTCTGATAGTCATTTTCTCTCAAAGCCAGGAGAGCTTGGACTTCCTCTAGTTGCAGAAAAGCCTGAGTCAGGGGCCAGACCTGCAGGACTGGGAAAAAATGGGGACAATCTCATTATTTATCTGACCAATGGCCTTCAATCAGTGCAGAGGGAAGGATATTTAGGGACCCTGCCCACCAGTGATAAGCTGGCTCTAGGCTACTGCCATTATGGCAATTGGAATTGTCAGAGAGAGGACTCTAGCCCTAGACTGTGGCTAATCTGGGGAAGCATAAGTGGCCATTCTCCAGTTATAATCATCAGAAGTTAACAGCTGAGCAGTTGGGATTGACAGCACACCCTTAGCATTAGGGCTGTACCCTACATACTCTCAATGTCTCTTTGAAGAACTTTGGAATCAATGGTGAGACATAGGAGACACTAGTACAGGACACTCAGCATGATACACCCCATCAAAGAAGATGTCTTCAATGAGCAAAGCAGAATTTCAGTAACTCAAAGGAAATGTGAGATATGCAAATTTAGAGCTACCCCCACTCCAAATGTTCATATGGACCACTTGTGCCTGACCTGTGGTAGTCTTCTGAGCTCATATTGGTCTGGTCAGCCACAGTTGGACACACTGTACCTTGACCCCATTATAGTGAAGTCATTTGGGTCCTCTCTGAGCATAAAGGACAACAGCCACCAACCAGCCCTCCACAGAACGTGTCCTGTGAATCTAGGAGTGTACTGGTGTAGGTCTATGGTGGTGTAGCCTGGTAGGACAAAAGGGACATACTTATGGTTGTGTTCTGTGAACTTAGGAAAATCATCTAACTTCTTTGGGTCTCTATATCACTGCCTGCCAAAAGAAAAGATCGATGCTTGTTCACTGGTGCTCAGAGGGGGAGACAGAATCAGAATGGGATGGGAGATTGATCTGTGTATGTGCTAAATCAGGGAGGGGCATTAGACACAGAGGATGAGAGGGAGTCTTAATGGGAATAATCCTCCAAGACCTTTTCTTGATGGGAAACCAAACAGAAATATATCCAGGCTCCCAGGGCCCACTTCCTGTGGAGTCCAACTGAGGACAGGCCTTCAAGATGACCAGTGGTGGCCACTCGAGGGTGTGATTTTCAGATAAGCCCCAAACCAGTACAGCAAATGGATCTAGGATCCTTACTCTCCTTAGCATGGTGACATTGTCCTTCTCTGATACATGGTACTTTGATCATAGGGTGCTTGAATTCCTGGAAGAGCCAAACTAGGGAGAAAACAAGCAGATTCAGAAATGGCACATCTCAGCAGGAGGAAGATAAAGATTCTGAGAATGGACTAGGAACTTAACTTGTTCCTAGGAAAAGTGACCCTGGACTGCCCCTCTCTCTCTCTAAATACTGCCCCTGTGGGTGGAAGAGGGAGTGAAGGGAGGGAATTTCTGAATTATCTGAAAAGAAAAATACATAAATAATATTAAATACAAGATAAACATTTAAAATATAAATCTAATAAAAATAAAATTTTAAAGTAAATAAATAGTCCTCCACCCATTGATGATCACACTCCTAAATGTGAGCCCCAGGTATCCAGGGAACTGAACCCCTTAAACCTCTGCTTGGCACCCCATCTTATGCCCTCATCCCTCCAACACTGCCAAGGCTTCCTGGTGCTCCCAGATATAAAAGACACCTGTCCTGGGGTATCGATCTCCCAACTAGTCTCATTTAAAATTGTACATCTCCCCAATTGTACAGGTGTACACAGTGAGTGCTTAATAAATGTCTGTTGTTCTATGTTTTATTTATGTCCTCTGGGTCCTTAGTGTGTGTGTGGTTGGTTGAGGAAGGGAAAAGAAGGCTCACTTCCATTCATGAGAAACACCTACATAAACCAGATCTCAGCAAGCTGGGGGAAAAGACTTCCCCAAAAGGCAATGGACAAGAAAGCAGTAGCTCCCTGACCACTTAAACCCTAACCAGTCAATGATCTATCCTCTGGGGTCTGAGGAAAGACTCCACCTCTTTTGCAAAAAATAAGAAATCTGGAAATGGAGCATGGCAGGGTAAGAGATGCAAATACACACCTTTGTAGGATGCACCTGCATGCACAATGACAACCAGGGACTGTGCTAAGCCTGACATCCCACCTCCTGCCAAGGGCCACCTCTCTGTGCTATATTGGGACCAGAAGTCCCAGATATTTCCACTCTAGCTCACAAGGTAAAGAGCTAAGTCTTCCCTCTTCCTTTCAGTCTTGAGACTATGGGGATAGGGTGAAGGTGGGGAGAGCATAGTTTTCTTTAGAACTTCCCAACTTTGTACAAATCAAAAGGGAAAATGAGCAAAAATCTGGTACACATACTTTGTCACCTGCCTTTAGTGACAGACCTTTACATATAACCTTGAAAAAGCCTTAATGTCAGTAGCATGCCAGCTCCACCCACTAACAGGCTTTCCAGCCCATCTATACCTTCCTGGTGTAGGGGGAAGCTTGGACTAAAGAATCCTACCTTTAACCCTTCTTAGGCGGTGGGATTATGGGCAAATCCTATCTCTCTGAGACTCCATTTCCTCCTCAGTAAAATAACAAGGTCTATAGTACAAGAAGCAGCATAGGGGTATAGTAAGAGATTGAGATCAGAATTTAGAGTCAGCAAAACCTGGGTTCCGATCTGTCTTCCTACACACACTGGCTGTCTGATATTGAACAAATCACTTCAATTCATAGAGCACCCAGGCAGCTTTCTGCAACTAGAAAGGAAGCTTTGGTGTCTGACAAAGATTAAAATCCTGCCTCTAATACTCATTGTTTGTGTGACCTTGGGCAAGTTATTCAACATTCCTGGAGCCTCAGTTTCTTTAACTATAAAATGAGGGGTTTGGACTAAGTGGACTTGGAGGGCCTTTTCCCGGATTTGCAGAATTGCTGAACAGCCTCATTGGTAGAAGGAATTTTCTATACCAGTTAAATCCCAGGTCCCAACAATAACAGCAAAAAATACCTCTATTACCTATCCCCACAGGGCTATTGTGAGGTTCAAAGGATATAAGGTATGTAGTTTGCTTTGCATAATTTAAATGGTCATAAAAATGTCAGTGTGGTGTAGTGGATAGAGAGTTGGCCCTGAACCCAGGAAAACCCGGGTCCAAGTCCATCTCACCTCTGACACATATTGGCTATATGACCTTTAACCTCTCAATGCTCCAGGCAACTCTTAAGAATTTAAACTGGAACGAAAGAGCCTGTCTTCCCTCATAGAGGGAGTTTCTTCATTTGGGAGTTTCCTACCACCAATGAAATCTTACGTTCAGTCACTATCTTATTATTTGACAGTGTACATGAATTACTAAGGAAAAACAACAACAATATATTACCCAGCATCCAAAATGGTGATGGCCTCTGAGCTCAACTAGTTTAATAGATTCTCAAAGATCAGTCATGGATTTAGAACTGGAAGCAAATTTAGGAGTAATTGATGTCCAACCCTCTCATTTTCCAAATGAGAAAACTATGGCCCAGGGAGAGGTCTCAGTCTAGTCTTCATCTCTCTCTCTCTCTCTCTCTCTCTCTCTCTCTCTCTCTCTCTCTCT
>NW_027187398.1:2593639-2655597 GCF_028583685.1 Petaurus breviceps papuanus | reverse complement strand
GAGAGAGAGAGAGAGAGAGAGAGAGAGAGAGAGAGAGAGAGAGAGAGCAGATGTAGCTTTTGAACCCAAGGTTTTCTTACCCTGAGTTCAATACACCTTCCCCTTCCAGTACCTTCCAGTAGTACTTAGTCTTTCCATTTTGGTAAGACTTTCCAGAGCTTGGCAGTCAATGGTTCTGCCTTGGAGAGGTTCACTTCCATACCATCCCAAGGCTGAAGGAGGATTTTAATAGAGTTTCCCCTTTCCCCCAACATATTTAGTTATGTTTCCCTGTTAAAGACTGAGTTTTTAAAAATGGGTACCTAATAATTTGCTCTCCTCCTTTCCATCCCTCCATTTCCTACAGAAACTTTAGGAAGGGAAATCTGGGTTCACATTCCATCTCTGATACACGGCTGTGGTTTAGGTCAAGTTCCTTAGCCTCCCTGGGCCCCAGATTCCTCAATAAAAAAAGAGGAATTGGACTAGAATAACTTCTGAAGGCCCTTCTAGCTTCAGTTCTAAAATCCCACCCAAATGAGCCTCAGTTTCCTTACCCATAAAATAGGAGCAATATCACTTTCACTACCTCCATCAAAGGGCCAGTGATGGGATCAAATGAACCAAAGAAGGAGAAGGGGCTTCCTAAGCCCGGATGCCCTAAATAATGTGGTCCATACGGAAACAGTTCAGTTAGGTTCAGCTAGCTCCGTGTGCTCTGCCCAGGGTCAATTACTGACTCAGTCTCCTCAAAAGTAAAGTGAACCAGTGAGGAGGACACCCAGAGGCCCCTCCCTACAAGCCCTTCCCAGAGTGTGTGTGTGTGTGTGTGTGTGTGTGTGTGTGTGTGTGTGTGTGTGTGTGTGTGTGTGTGTGTGTAGGGGAGTTGATTTATCTTTTTGGAGCTTTACGTCGAAAGAGATTACGAGAAAAGGGCAGAATATCAGGTCCCCGGGGCCTTAGCAGGAACGGGCTGAATTTGCTAAGCCGGGACACCTCCAGCAGCTTGCCAGCTTCCCTCCCCTTCCTTCAGGCCCACAGAAGGCTTTCCCTTCCTCATGCTTCGAGGTGTCTCTCCTGGCCGGCGGGTGGGGTGGAGGGAACTTCGCTGAACAAAGAGGGAAAGATGTTGTTTGTCTATTCTTTGGACCCCCATTTTTTTTGCCGGTCGCGTTCGGGATGTTTTCCTCCACCTTCCACCAGGTTTTCGTTGGAAGGTCATTCCTTCGGGTAACTTGGCACAGGGAAGCATAGCCGAAGCCCTCGCCTGCAGCAGGTTGTGGGCGCAGGGCCCCGCTGAGTTCAGACTGCTCCCTCCAGCCACAGAGCGACCAGAAAACTGGGAGAAAACCCGAGTGCTAATGAAAACGGCCGAAGGAATCGCGAGGGGTAAAAGAAGAACAAAGGAGGGCAAAAAAAAATTTTTTTACCTCCCATGTTAAAAGCTTTTCTAAAACGAAGCAAATATTCTGATGGGAGAATTCGGGATGCAGGTGGAGTGATCAACTTTCCCGCCCTTCCCATGATGGTTCCTGGGGCTCCTTTTCTGGTCTTATTCGAGGGAGCTCTTTATTGTCACTGTCCCTCATCTCTTAACCTTCTCTGCTCCCTGGTTCTCTCATTCTGGTCCTTCTCTTATTCTCTCTCCCCCACACTGTGCACCTTATTCTCCTCTCGTATTTTCGTCTCTTATTCGTCGCTGCCTCTTTCTTTTCAGCTGTCTCCCTAATCCCCAACCCCCTTCCTGGTAGTAGGATCAGAACTGTAGAAATGATTGGGAACTGGACTTTGGAGAACTTCAAGTCCCGGAGAGGCGAAATATCTTGCCCAAGTTCACACAGGTAGTTAAGTAGAAGAGCTGAATTTGAACCTAGGTTCTTTACTTCCAAAGAAAGAGCTCCTTCCTCACTGCCCCATGTCTATTCTTCCATAATATCTCTGGGATTCCTACTTTCTCTCCCGCATTTTCACTCGGGCGTTTCTCCCCTACTGTCTCTCATTCCTCTGGTTGTCCCTTTCCGGGTCCGGATCTCTAGCGTTATCTCCCAATCTCTGCCCACATTCCTGTCTCTGTCTATCCCCTCTTTCTGTCACCCTTCACTCCTCTCGTCCTCCTTCCCCTTCTCTCTCCTCCCCCTTTCCTGTCTAACTTCTCTAAGTCTCTCAGTTTAGTCAGCTTCCTACAGGTATGGCGAGGGAAAGCCGACAGGTGGTAAGAAGAAACTACGACCGTCGCGCGTCCACCACCCCGGCCCCCTGGACCCCCAAACTGCATACAAACCCAGGCAAGCTCCTGGAGCCGATTCCCGGGAAAGAATATTCCATTGACCTTCCTTGAGAAAGTGGAGCCTCAGGGACGGAAGAAGCGGTTCAGCCCGCCTAGTTTTTTTTTTTTTTCCTCCCTCTCTTTTCATTTTTTTTTCTTCCTCTGGTTTGTCCTTCATCTTTCACTCTTCCTTCACCCCTTTTCAATAACCTTCGGATTTTTCTCCCAGCCCTGTCCCAGACGACCTCCTGGTAACTCAGTGGCCCTGGAAGGTACTCAGGGCACCAGAGGCCTTATGTCCACACACCTGCTGCAGGAGAGGGCTGTGATTGTGCTCCCGCCTTTGATCCTTGGGTCAAATTACCTGAAGGGGTGACCCTCCAACGAATCCCAGGTGAATGTGGAAGGTGGAGGGAGACCACATGGGACCGATGCAGACGGGGCAAGGTGGATGAAGCTGAGAAACACTGTCCTGATGCTGGGGGGCGGCAACCTATGGAAAGTGGGATTCAGGGTACCCAGGCGCACAAGCTCAAGTTGTGTCCAGGAAGGCTAACCCGGGAGGACTTCCCACAAACCCGTTATCATGTTCTTCTTTCTGAATACTCTGTCTTCATAGACAGCCTCTGGTCCCTGAAGGTGGGGTGGGAACTGTTGTACCTTGACTTGACTCCAGTGTGATAAAGTTTTCCACATTGAGAACGAAAAGCTCTTCAGACCCAAAGAAAGAATGGAAATAAACCTCCCTTGCATCTTTGCAGAGGTAGGGGCTAAGGAGATAGATATGGGCAAAAACTCGTGCTTGCTTGGATGTGTCAGTTTTATTACACTGCTCTCTGCCCCGCCCCGCCCCTTAATTCTTTATTATAAAGGATGGCTTTCTCTGCAGAGGAAAGGGAGGGATATAATGGGAAATAAAAGCAATGTAAAAACAAAATATTGCAGTGAAACTTAAAAAATAATTCAAAGCTGCAGGGAGGAGTGGGGGGAGGGAGTGGAGAGAGAAGGTCACTGGGAGAACTCTCCGGATAGGAAAGTGTCAGAGAATCCTACAAATGGAAAAAGAACTGGCGATCTGAGTCGTGGATGACCTCGATTTCCGTGAGTGCAAGCCTCGCTTCGTTATAGGTAGGAAGACTAGGATCTGAGCTGGAGTCTCGAGGCTAGAACAGAGACAGAGCAAGAGGCGGCTGAGATTCTCAACCTTCCCGCATCCATTGACATTAATGGTGGAGACAGAAGAGGAAGATGAGGAAGGGGAGAGAAGGAAGTTTTCTGTTACACTCAGGTCCCCAGCACACACACACACACACACACACACACACACACACACACACACACACACACACACACACACACCCTTAATTCTAGTGCCTTGCCTCCCGTCAATTATCTCCACTTTATCCTGAAAGGTAGTTTATATATTATCTCTCCTATTAGACTGTAAGCTCCTTAAGAGTCGGGCTGGTTTGTTTTGTTGTAGTTTTTGCCTTTCTTTGTGGCCCCAGCGCTTAACACAGTACCTGGCACATAGTAGGTGCCTAAAAATGTTTGTTGACGTACTGATATTGAAACTCGCATTCCACCACGCCACACTACACCATGACTCTGATTAACATGCCGGGAGTCTGGAAATAGCCACAGGGGAAAATTTGCCCCAGAAAGTTGAAGAATGGCAGGACCGGTGCAATCTAGAGGACTTCCTGGAGGAGGCAGAGAGATGCTAACTATGGAGAAGAAGCCAGCCTCGTTATAAAAGTCAGAAGCAAAAAATCGATTTAAAACAAAACTAAACAAAATAAAAGGAAACTACCACCGTACGGAGGGTGGTGATGGCGGCGGTGGGTATAGCGATGGAAGAGGACAATTTCTGTCTCTGATCCTGTTTCCCTCATTTCTGCCTCAGGATCATGGATCTAGAACTGGAAGACACTTCTGAGGCATTCTGCTTCAACCCTCTTATTTTGCAAATACTGCAATCTAGAGAGATGAAGTGTCTTCACGAAGGTCCCTCCCACAGGTAGCGAGCAGCACACTTCTTGGGATCCCTGAGAACATTGGGGATGCGCTGTCACTCCCCGTTTCTCAAGGAGGTAATTTAGGTGCTGGGGGTGATAAGGAGGGACCCAGCAGCGCCTTTCTGAGAGTGGGGCTTTTAAAGCCATCACGGACGATTTGCCTAAGTGGTCGGGACAAGACGCAGCAGCTGTAGTGCCCAGGGTCACCGAGTGTCCCTCTTTCCCCCTGCTGGGGACAGAGACACAGAGACAGCAGGAGAGACAGAGACAGACACCCATAGCGCTGGGTCCTGGGCTCTGTCTGCCTGAGACTGGCGCCTCGGGCAGCTTGGCTTGTGGCTAAAATTAGCATGGGGAACGAAGAGGGGCTAGGAGAGATAGAAAGCTGAAAAGTCGGATAACTGAGGTAGGGTTGGAGGGGGAGAGGGCAGTACAGGGGCTGCGGGGGAGGAGGGGGGGAATCCAGGAGCAAATACCTGCCATCACACTGAGGGAACTCAACCCGACAGAGCGCAGAGGCTCTGGGGTACACATTTGTCCTAAGGTCCCTAACCGCCTACGCTCCTCCAGTCCCTTGAGGGGTAGATAGATGTCGCACTGGGTTCTGGGTAGAGGAAAGAAAGGTTCAGCAATAGGACTTCCCAGCCCTCCGCCCGATTTCGTTGTTCTGGGGAGGGGGGTGGGGGGACCGCCAAACCTGACAGGTCAAGAGAGCGGATTATCCGCAAACCGGGAGTTCTCTCACTCTTAGGAGCAGAGCATGGTAAGGAAGAGTTCTGGCCCACGGGGGAGACGGGCCCTAAAAGTAGAGAAATAAGAAAAGAAAGTGGGGTTAGGGGGTGAGATGTTGCGAAAGGAAAGAGGGACAAACACATTCCCTCTCCTTAAAACAAGAACCTAGCCTTAGGCCGTAACTCGCCCTCCTGCACGACCAGTCTCTCCACCAAAGGGACAATAACTCAGGCTCTTTTGCCCCCTCGTCCTCTCCCCCGCCCCGGAGAGATCAGAGCCTTCCGTCTCCTCCCTCCCTTCCTGGAAGCTGATGGTAGAGAAATTTGGGTACCTCGGTCAATCCTTAGCCTCCAGCTCTCTGGCAAGGGGGCACAGAACCAGGAGAGCCGGGAAGGGACCGAGCGACCCGTCGGGTGGTGTTCGGGGAGAGGGATGGTAGAGGTAATTAATTTATGGAGGGAGCTCTGACTCCCCGCCCCCACCCACCCCCTCGCCTCCCAATCCCACCTAGGCTTGGCGCCTGAGTTGGTGTGTGAGTCCCCAGGAGGGGGCCGAAGGGAGGGGTCCCTACGGTCGGGGCGGGCTCGGCGCGCGTCCCCCCGCCCTTCTGCGGGTGCAGGCCAAATGCGAAGTGACAGGGGCCGGAGCTTTGTTGTGGAGCAGCAGCCGCCTGGCGCCAGCCACCCCCGCCCCTACCCCCCCCCTTCGGGCCCCCCAGCCCCATCCCCCCCGAGGCGGGGCCCCCCCCCCCCCCCCCCCCCGCCTCCCGGCCGCCCGCCCCCCCCCCCCCCCCCCCCCCCCCCCCCCTGCGGGCCCCCCCCCCCCCATGCAGGAAGAGCGGTGCCCCCCCCCCGGCCTCTTAAAGGGACATGCACTCGCTGCCCCCCGGGACCCACCCGGGTCTTCAGTTCTTTCCCTCTCCCCGCCTCTCCCCTCTCCCCACTCCCAGCTCTCAGCCCTCATTGCACTCGGGCAGAAATAGTGCCCGAGCTCCAGGGAAACCAGAGGGGGAGAAAGAGATGCGAGGAGCCCAAGGCTGGTCAGGGCTGTTTGCTACTTTGCATCGTTCTCCAGGGCTGGTTTTCGATGCCCCGTCGAATCTCCCTACAGAGCGTTCTCTCAAGAGCACTGGCTGGGATCAAGTTGTGCCCTAGAAATGCCCTGAGAAAAGCAAGCAGGACTTTGGGGTAGGAGGTTGACGGCCACTGGGGAAGGAGAGAAGCACAGGTGTTGTGCTGGACTGGGGGCAGGAGTTCGGATTTGAGGGAGCAAAATAGTTCTAAGAAGAGATGGGAATAATTCTGGGGGTGAGGGAGCTAACACAACTACTGGACAGACTGCCGAGGAGAAACACAAAACACGTGTATTTAAAAAAAAAAAAAAAGAAGTTCCCAAGTGTGTACACACATAATTTGGGGTCCAGGAGCTGGCCTGCAGAGGATGCGGGCACTTAGGAGGTAGCCACTAATCCTGGTGTCCTAAAAGATCCCTGAAGGAGAGATCACATCCTGCCCAGGCCGCAGGCAATTGTGCCTGCCCTGTCCCTAGCTTCCTGCGTCTTTCACGGAAGGTTAGAGATAGAGGTGGCTCACGGTGTAAACAGGGCTTTAGGGAACCAAGCACAGGCGATTATTACACGGGATACCTGCTGGGTGGGCAGGAGAGCCCACGGGGGAGATAACAAAGACAGAACCGAAGGCGGAACGGGAAGTCAAAGAGCCTGACTTAGGGTCGAATTCAGCTCCCACGGCTTCAGGCCGCAGAACAGTGTAGCTATTGAAAGGGTGACTGCAATCCCGGAGGCTGAAGGGCTCCCAGGGCTGACTGTGAGGGGTGAGTGTGAGGGAGTACAATACCCAGTCTTAGTCTGTCCAGGAGAGTTTGTGCAATAATCCTTGCACACCTTATCAGACCTATATATGTTCTATGTGCATCTGTATATGTGTACTTGAACTGAGCCTGGGTATACAACTTACATATGTTGTATACAGGGCGTTTTTTTTACCCCTTTGAAGAGTCTAGTGGACTCTGAACAGACAGAATTTTCTGCCTGCTAGCTTGTTATTACTAGACACTCTAATACTAGGCATAAATATAGACCTTAGAATTTTAAAATATTTATATCTGTGTTAATACTATGTATTTGTGTTAGTATATGTCTGCGGGACAATAAACAATATGGAATTTTTTTAAATGAACGGGAAACAACGCTGTCTTCCAAATTTTATCCCCCAAGGTGTAGATACACCCTACAAAGAAAGGAGACTCCATTGTACCAAGTGTATTCGTTCTCTACTCTACTTTTGTGTATGTAACCAGGTGCCCGACAAGTGTGGGATAACTATGAACAGTTATGGGTGGGCACAACCTATTGCCCAGGACATGCAGACAACGCCGTGGAGACATCAACATACAAACGCACTCACACTCTGGTATGTCTTTAAGATAGACCTACCTGCGGCTGCCTGGGCTGTGAAGCACAAATAAACATACACACGCACGCACACACACGCGCGCACACACACACCTCTTACAATGCTTTTGGCCCAAGTCAAATCCATATGATACGGAAGATAGAGGAATAAACACTGCATGCTAAATCCTACCACCACCATCACCACCATGGTGCCCATATTTAGGCGGCGCACCCGGTTCGGCGAATAGATCTTGCCCGGGATTTAGAAGGGACACTAACCTAGCGAATTAAAATGCATCATAATGTGTGGCTACTCTGTTCAGTCAGTCTGCCGGAGGAGATTGCATGGCCAGAGTCCGGTTCTTGGCTCTACCCAGAGAGGGTCTGGGAAGCCCCCGAGGTTTCCTGGGAAATTTCCGCCTCAGGTTGAGATGTTAAGGGAATGAGGAGAATAGAGGTCTGCTGTACCACCTGTGCGTGACCTCTTTGCCACCCGCTTTCACTCCCAAGAACATCCTCTCGTTTTCCCGATCTGAAGCTGGAGACCCCTCTCTTTTTCCCCAGGGACCCTAGTACTTTCTCCCGCCCAACCTCCTGCTCTAGCCCGGAGAAATTACGGGAGGCTAGGCTGCCTGGTTGGGCTTAGCTTGGCTCACATTCTGGCACCACTCACCTGGTTTGGATGGACTCTTGTTGACTCAGCTCTGCTCGAGGACCTCCGTCCTGTGGTGCCTTGCAGCCCTTCATCGTCCAACACTCTCAGACTTGGAGACGTCTTTGCTGATGCTCCAGTCCGCCTGGGTCCCAGCCTTGGGGAAGTACAGGCAGATCTCGGACAGCGAAGCCGCGCGGGCCGGTACATGGATCTCCGCTGTCCTAGTCTGGAACTGTCCCTAAGCCACTGCCTAGCTTCCCACGCCCTTGGGAACCCGAGTGGAAACCGAGGGGACAGACCTCTGCCCGAGGACATCGGTGATAGTCCTTTACTCTCCCCCTCCCCACAAAAAAAAAGTAAGAGAAAAGGTGAAGGGTGTCAGACTTTGAATGGGATGACAGTTTGCCCACACCCAGCTAGGGCGCAGAGAGGAGGGACACCCCTTTCCTCTCCAGGACCCCAAGTTCTCCCTGGCCTGTGTGAATGCTTTGAACTTGAGCCTGAGAGAGGAAAGGTTTCCATTTCGGGAGGCCCCGGGGCCCTGGCAGCCCATGTCCACTGTCCCCTGCCCCTCAGTCCTCGACTCCCCCCACCCCACCCCCTCAGTCCCTCCCTCTCCTTGGGTTCCAGCTCCCGAAGCCGGGCTAGGCTGCGCTGCGCTGCCCTGCCAAGGCGGCTGTGCAGAAAGGAGCCCGGGGTGGGGGCCAGGGCAGGGGGTGGGGTCTCAAGGCCCCGTCGGCCCGTCATTGGTTAACATTTTATTCTGTTGACATGTTTTCTTACTGCCGAGGCTTCCGACACCTTCTCCCTTGCCCCCCCTTTCCCGGCCAGAGCTTGGCCAGAGCTGTCAAAACCCCGCCCCCGGAGACCCACAATTGGTCCAAAAAGCGTAAAATCAGCAATCAAGGGGGGCCTGGCTCGTTAGCGAAGGGGGATCAGAGAAGGGAAGGACATGTGAGATAGTCACAGTTTTCCAGAGATCACGACAAGATCTAACCACTCGCGCGTGGTCCCCGGCGCCGCGCCGGAGCCGGCCAGCCCCAGCCCGGAGCCCGGAGCTCCCAGCTCTGCTCTCCACACCCCGCCCCCCCCCCCCCGCCCCGAGCCGGGCCCCGACCGCGGGAACAGGGAGGAGCAGCGGCGGGAGGGTGGGCCCGAGCCCGGAGAGGAGCCGGCAGCCGGAGGAGGAGGAGGAAGAAGAGGAGGAGGGCGCAGCTTAGCACAGCGCAGCGGGAAGCCCCCGGCTCGGCGGCTCCGCCCGTCCCGGCGCTATCCGGGGGTCCTGGGCACAAAGAACTGACCGCCTTCCCCACCCCCCGTCTTCTCGTTTGAGCTACCGGGGTCGCGCCCCCTCCCCTCCCCCGACACCCCCCAACTCCTTTCGGATGCACCGATGAGAGATACGGCGTTTGCGGGGACCGTCATGGCATACCACCCCTTCCACGCTCCGCGCCCCGCCGACTTCCCCATGTCCGCCTTCCTGGCCGCAGCTCAGCCCTCCTTCTTCCCGGCGCTGGCGCTGCCGCCCGCGGCGCTCGCCAAGCCCCTGCCGGACCCGGGCCTGGCCGGAGCGGCAGCAGCAGCGGCTGCCGCCGCAGCCGCGGCCGAGGCGGGGCTGCACGTCTCGGCGCTGGGCCACCACCCCCAGGCGGCCCATCTTCGCTCTCTTAAGAGCCTGGAGCCGGAGGACGAGGTGGAGGACGACCCCAAGGTGACGCTGGAGGCCAAAGAGTTGTGGGACCAGTTCCACAAACTGGGCACCGAGATGGTCATTACCAAGTCCGGGAGGTAGGGGCCGGGCCCCGGGCCGGGAGAGGGCTCTCAGCGGGCCGCTGCCGCGCACGGCCCCGGGCACCTGGGTCAGCCCCCATTTGCCTCCCTTCCCTCTTCGGCGTTTCTCCCCACGCCTCACCAGCCTCTCGTCCCCTGCTCCGGGGCAGAGCCGAGGATGCTGTGAGGACAGGAAAGCCGAACCTCCCCGGCAGTCTCATGCTGCCTTCCCAGCGTTCCCACCCTCGGACTGACCCGGGTCCGAGCCTAGCTGAGCCCCGACTCCCTTGGGCTCCCGCTTCCGTCCTCCGGGCCCCTCAAGCCGGATGGCCTCTGCCTGTCCCTTTCTGGCCCCTGGCCTCCTCCGGCTGTCCCTCGGGGGTCGTTTGAGTATTTTATTCGTTTGCTCCAATGACGAGTTGACAATTTGTCCACTAGAAATAAGAAGGAAACAAAGCGCTGGGGTTTTGGTGAGGTCCCCCCCCTCCCCTTCGTTTAACGATGAAGGGAATTCTTTTTCTTAATTGGAGAAAAACCCAAACGAATAAAATAAAAAGAAAATAACCGCCCAAACAAGGAAGGAAACAACAACCGTAACAAAAACCACCAAACACTCTCCCCCCCCCCCAGTCCCAACACGCCTGGAGGCCACTTCCAAGTGGGTTCCCCTCTTCTCCCAGCGTGCTGAGTGAATCTAGAACCCATCCTTCCAGCAGTAGGGCTGGGGTGCGCCCCGGGAGCTGGAGCTCATTGCCTTTAGTTTCTTCCTCCTGGTCCTACTCCGCCACTTCTCTCTTCGCTCTGTCTCTCAGAACTCCGGGGCTATTCGCTGTTCCCGGGAGATCTAGGCACTTCTCTGAACTCACTTCTTCCACTGGGGCCAAGGGACGAGGATAGGGATTCCTGTTCGGGTTAACCTCATAGACTTGGGGGTTAGAGAGCGAGGTGACGGCCTAGTCCTCCTCCCTGAGACCCTGGGATTGAGAGGGGGAGTACTCCGACCAAAGGGTCGCTGGGCAAAGGCGCCTCTGGGGCCTGGCTGGCCAGGAGAGAGCCCTCTGAACTCGTTATCAGTCTTCTGGCCAGCTCCAATCAGCTCCTCAGATAGGAACCTTCCTCTTCCCTTCCCAGATCCCTCTCCCGGTCCGGCAGCCATCGCCCCCGGGCTCCCTCAACTTCTCTCAGACTCGCACCTCAGGATTTGAGGCAGACCCTGGGCTCTCTTCCCGGGCACTGGGAATGTCGAATTCCTACCATTATCCAGCGAGTTCAGACCTAAAAAGAAAATCCCAAACCCGGTTTCTACTGGGAGTAAAGAGGGAATTAGTTCAGGTTCCAAACCTACCCACCTCCTCCCCAATTGCCTAGGACATCATCTCTTTCTTTTACCAATGTAAACTCCCCAAACGGGACTTTTCTGGATTTTATCTGGATAATTTGGGCCAAAGCGGGTATTGTCCTGGAATTAATTGTCTGGATAATTGGGGGAGAAGCTGGCATGTTTTTAAAGGGAGGATTAATCTCTACATTCCTGGAAACTTCGTAGACCTAGTGTGACAACGGGTTTGGCCTTGACCGTTTTGGGGGCCTGTGAAGAGGAGGAGAGGAAGGGGTCTTCGGTGCTGGGGGGGCTAGGGCAGAAATGGGGATAGGCCTGGAGGGGAATCCTGGGATCCGGCCCAAGGGGACCACGCCGACGACCCAGTCCTAGTGTCTCCCCCCTCCCCCTCCCAGGCGGATGTTCCCCCCGTTCAAGGTGCGGGTCAGCGGGCTGGACAAGAAGGCCAAGTACATTCTGCTCATGGACATCGTGGCCGCGGATGACTGTCGCTACAAGTTCCACAATTCACGCTGGATGGTGGCAGGCAAGGCTGATCCGGAGATGCCCAAACGCATGTACATCCATCCGGATAGCCCAGCCACTGGGGAGCAGTGGATGGCCAAGCCAGTGGCCTTCCATAAACTCAAGCTTACCAACAATATCTCGGACAAGCACGGCTTCGTGAGTATTCTAGTCCAGACTGCCTTTCCGGGGCTACGTGTGTTGCGGGGTGGGGAAGGAGGGGGAAAATGAGACAGGCAACGAAGAACCAGGGCACAGGCTCCATTCCCCTCCCAATACCAGACTAGACCAGACCAATTTTGTGGCCAAGAATCTGGGGCTTTACAACTTTACTTAAGACGGCTGCTAGACCACAAGAAATCTAGCGGATCCCGTTTAGGAGATTTGCACACCACCAGTTACAAAGAGATCCACTTCTTTTCATCTGAGGCCTCTTTTGCCTGGAGATGTCCTTTTCCTGGGCAAGAAACCCAGATTGGCCTGGATCCTGACAGGGCCCCAAGCAGCCCCACCACTCCAGGCTCTCTCAGGCTATGTTAGGGCCTCGGGCTCCCCGAGCCCATTGCCCGAAGGGGCAGGCTATTGCGGGAGGGGGACTGGGGACTGTGTGGTCTACAAACTCTCCAAATTGGAGATTATTTCAGGGCCCTGTGGAGGGGTTGGGAGTCAGAGCAGTGATCTCGAGGTCCCAGCGTCTTAACTCTGGTCACTGGGTTTCCTAAGAGTCAGTCAGAAGTGGAGCCGAAGGACTAGGGAATAGAGGAGGATGGAAATGGCTGGCTCAGCTGCTGTACCCCAACCTGGTAGCTCCTTTCCCTTCTGACTAAGAGAAGGATGAATCCACAGCTTCAAACTTCTCACTGGATTCTCTCAGGGGTCCCCAGGTTATTGACTTCAGTGGGTGATGAGGAAGGACTGGGCCCTTGCCTCTCATCCTCCGAAGCTGGAGATGGCCTTAAGGTCATGGTTAGACAAAACATGGGACAAATATATTCTGTTGAGAGTTTTTCCCTGTTTCTCTACCTTCATCCCCCCCCCCCCCCATCCAAGCCAATACTCAGGGCTGGGAATCAGTTTCCAGAAGGGGTAGAAACTGGGGAGGAAGTCTGACACTGGGGGCTTTCAATGTCTCCCCTTCCCCACAAAATTGGGTACCTTTAGGACCCAAACTCCTTCACTTACAAAAAATTGTTTGGAAAGAAATAAAGGCAACTCTTTGGGGTGCTGTGCCCCTACATTCCAACTTTCTGGTCCTGAGAGCTTATCTTTTGCTCTCTCCAACCAGTCTTCCCCCAACTCTTGCTCCTGAATCATATTCCCCACTGTTTCCAATCCCTTTTGAGAAGGCCTCTTTTGGTAGAGATTTATTCGCTAAACCAGATACTCCCACCTTCCATGGGTGACTCTAAGGAAAGCCTATGAGCTTCCTCCCCCAGCTGAAATCCTGAACTAAATTGAGTCCTATGTCTCTAGGTGCACGTCAGACTACCAAGGAGAAAGGAGGGAGGAAAAGGTTTTGTTCTGTGGGGAGCTTTCTTTAACTAAGTTCTCTTCTCCTCTCCCCCATCTAAATTCAAATCAAATGCCCCACATCTTCGGAAAAGAAGGGAAATTCACTCACACCTGAAGAGATGAGGGCAAAAGAGTGACTGTCCATTCTGCAGGGCAGAGGTGGGATTCGATCATTGGGGTAATTTGTTTACAAAAGAGTGGAAGTAGAAGCGGTTTCTGGGTATCCCGATGGAGATGATCTTACAGAACCTGAGCTTGGCTGGTCGCTATGTTCTTCATTTTTCTGTCCTTTCTAAATGGCTAACAACAACGACGACAATACTATCCCTCCTCTTCTCTGCCCCCTGGCTGCCCTGGCTTTCTTCAACTCTCCGCTGAAGTCCTGCCTTTTGCAAGAAGCCTTTCACAATTTCCCTTAATCGTAGGGATTTCCCATTGAACTTACTCCCTATTTATTCTCTATATTTGTTTGTACAGAGTTGTTACTTGTTGTTTCCTCTATTAGCTGTGAGAACTACTTGAGAACAAGGACTTTTTTTTTTTTTTACCTTTCTTTGTATTCCCAGTGTTTAGCACAGTGCCTGGCACATAGTAGGCACCTAATAAAGGCTCATTTAGTGACTGGCTAATAATAATAATAAATATTAGTAATAAACGGGAGAATAGAACCCCCAGCTCAAAGAGGATTGCAATGAAGAAGTATCGAATTAACTGTAGACTTAGGTAGGGAAAGGGAAGGTCAGACTGAATACTGGAGAGAATGTGTGCTTGGCGGGAAGCCTGCCTAGTTGAGTAGGGAGGTAGGTCAGGAGCGCGCTCCTGACCTATCTTTCTCCGAACCCCTACACCCACAGACTATCCTGAACTCTATGCACAAGTATCAACCTCGTTTCCACATAGTGAGAGCCAACGACATTCTGAAGCTGCCCTACAGTACCTTTCGAACTTACGTGTTCCCAGAGACCGATTTCATCGCAGTCACCGCCTACCAGAACGACAAGGTGGGACCTTCAGGAGGGCGGGAGGCCCGGAGGGCTGCACTCTCCTTTCCTTTGCCTTCCCGACAGCCGTACCAGCTTCCCCAACCCCTACCCCCACCCCTATCCCGGTCTTCCCCGCTGGGGAGTAGGGAGAAACAGTTGGGCTCTCCCAGGTGGAGTTGTTTGCTTAGTTATTAACAAAGGATTTAAGGATCTTTTTTGACATCGCCCCCACCTATTTTTGCTCTAGGGCCGAGTTTAAACTTACCTGCTAGGAGCAGGTGAGGGTGGGGGCCTCTGGAAAAGCTGCCTGGAGGTTTTTTGATTCCATGTTCCTAAGCCCATTAAAATTTCGGGGAACCCTTGATGTTTTGGAGGTGGCAGGTGATGTAAGCGGATAAAAGCAATTTTTTTCACCGGGAGAGGGTGTGTTAGTATATCTGAAGCCTGCGGTCTAGGTAAAGCAACAGAATTAGGAGATTCAGACTACTTTTATTAAGTTTTTAAAGAACTTTTCTATTAAGCGGTTTTCTGTGGGACGCCCCTTCACCCTAATAAAAGTGGGGAGAGGCAGCTGGCTGCTGAAAGCGAGAGCACAAGTGTGTGTGTGTGGGTGTTTGGTGGAGAGGATTTGCTTCCAAAACAAAGTTTATGGTATAGTGGAGTTAAGTTATTAAGGAAGACCCAGTACCTCCCACCCTCACCGAAAGCCTGGACTTCTGTTTCAGGATCCCATAAGCCCGCCGTCCACCCTTCTGGGGGGTCCCGGAAGAATTTTCCATTGTCCTTTTTCACCACCACCACATCCACCACCCAACTGTGAGGAGTGATCTTGGCCTGGAAGGTCAAAACATTAGGTTCTATCCTTTTCTCATCCTTAGGGCCCTGGAATTAGGCAGCTGTTTCCACAGGCTCTGTACTCAAAATCCGCAGTAAGAGGAGGCAAGAACGCCAGATTTTGAGGGACAAGAACTTTGGGGGAGCAAGAAGGGTCACTACTCCAAGTGTAGTCC
This sequence comes from Petaurus breviceps papuanus, assembly GCF_028583685.1. Taxonomy (NCBI): domain Eukaryota; kingdom Metazoa; phylum Chordata; class Mammalia; order Diprotodontia; family Petauridae; genus Petaurus; species Petaurus breviceps. The sequence goes on along the minus strand of NW_027187398.1, from coordinate 2,640,413 downwards.
CTAAAATGAGCAAGGTCAGGGTCAAGATAGGGGAAAGCTAAGGAGGCCACAGTTGCATACGGAAGGGCAGGATAGTAACTCTTCCATGTCCCCAACCCACCGTGACCATTCCACTTGTCCGACTTCTCCCCACACTAGATCACACAGCTGAAAATAGACAACAATCCCTTTGCAAAAGGTTTCCGAGACACGGGAAATGGCCGGCGGGAGAAAAGGTGAGAAATATGGGGAGAGGGAGTGAAATAATTTTGGGAATCACCACTGTCCTACCATATTTTTGGCGGGGAGATTGCCACAAGGGGGTAGCTCCCAGGCCCTTCACCTGTTCCCGAACCCTTCCTCTGGAGTATGGGAACTTTGGAGGGACTAGTAATTTGTATTTTAGGGGCTCTGGCCATGGGGTAAGGGCAAGCATTGTCGCCAGGAACCCAAGAGAGGATTCTTTTATCCTTCCCCTTCAGCTTTTTCCTCTAATATCCCCTACTCACCCTTCTCTTACCAGGAAGCAATTGACCCTTCCGTCCCTTCGGATGTACGAAGAGCAATGTAAGCCCGAGAGGGACGGGGCCGAGTCAGATGCCTCCTCCTGCGATCCACCTCCACCCCGAGAGCCACCTTCCTCCCCAGGCACGGACCCCAGCCCCCTGCGTCTGCATCGCTCTCGAGGTGAGGGACGGGATGTAGAGAATGGTAGGTCTAAAGGGGGAGAGGGAGGGCAGAGGGATGAAAAGGCGGAACCAAAGAGGAGACCCGAGATGGGCGAAAGCAGAATATGATTGTTTACCATGCTAGCATTATGTTACTCTTGATCACAGAACTTTTAGAATACAAATAAAAGCAGTATTTGTGCGAGGGGCGTCAGATGAGGGAAAGACTGCAGAGAAGAGGGAGAGTCACTTTTACTTGTTTGTGAGATGTCTGAGGTGTGGGGAACTAAGGCGCCCTGAGATCTGGGAAAAGACACCTCCCCCCCACACACACACACACACGGTTTCCCTTCCCAATCCACGGGCACACTCGATTCAGTCCCAGAAACTCTAGAAGGCTTTCCCCAAATCTATGCTTTGAGCTTCATTGATCCTCAGTTTCCTTCCCTTTGCATTCCTCGATTCCTCTCTGCAGTGGACGACAAGCTGTGCGCTGCGGACAGCGACCCGGAGACGGAGAGACTTGGAGATGAGCGACCTGGGGGCACAATAGGGCGCAGCCCGGGCTTGGAGCCGGCCAGTCCCCCGCGCCTGGTCGAGTCCGAGCGCGTCCGGGAAAGGCGCAGCCCCGACCCGGGCAAGGAGCCGGGGGAAGGCGGCGGCTGCCTAGACGGCCCCTTCAGCCTGAGGGGCTTGGAGAAGGACAAGGCGGAGGGCAGGAGGAAGGATGAAGCTCGGAAGGAGGGCAGTGAGGTCAAGGAGGCAGGGTTGGCGCCCCTCGTGGTACAAACGGACAGCGCCTCACCTCTCAGCGCAGGCCACCTGCAAGGCCTGGCGCTGTCGGGCCACCTGCATGGCCAGCAATTCTTCGGTCCCCTGGGTGCCGGGCAGCCGCTCTTTCTGCACCCAGGACAGTTCGCTATGGGCCCCGGGGCCTTCTCGGCCATGGGCATGGGCCATCTGCTGGCCTCGGTGACTGGTGGAGGCAGCGGCGGCGGCGGCGGGGCCGGGGCGGCCACAGCAGGGCTGGACGGCGGAGCTGGGTTGGGATCTGCGACTGGAGCTGCTGGAGCTGCGGCCCCCTTTCCTTTCCACCTCTCACAACATATGCTGGCATCTCAGGTAAGCGAGAGGCCAGCCTGGGGACAGAGTTGGGGCGGGGATGGGGTAGTGGGAGGCGGGGAGTGGGGGCTGAAGCGAACAAGCAGTGAACCTTGGCCTTTGCAAAGAACCTCAAGGGTCAGCCAGCCAACCGCCTTGCCATGTGGGAGGCTAGAACTTCAAGGCCTTGTGGCAGGCAACGTAGAGGGTATTCTAGGGACAGAGACCAATCTCTTCAGCCTCCAGTGCAAACAGGCCTGCCTGCCTCGGCCCACTAACTCTCTTCCCAGTCGGAAGCCTGTCTAGTTAAGACTAGATCGTCACCGTGAACTGGAGGGACTTTAGGAACTTTACCTAAAACCAAACCCAGGAGTATGTGTCTGTGCTGCAATTGACTCCAGAGTGCCTGGGATTAACACTTAGATGTTTGCCTCAGGGTAGAGGCAGGCCACCCTGCTTCCACACAGTGGGGCATAGACCAGGTTTCTATTCTACAGTAGACAAACGGAGAAGAAGCTAGTTGGATATTTCTCTTTTGAATAACAGGGACCAAAAGATGTTCCTTCTCCAAGCCCATTCTTTCCCCAATCCCAATGCTTATTTTCTCAGCTGCTGATGTGTTCTGGTCTGCCCCTCCAGTCTCAGCATAGAAAGAAAAGGGAGAAAGGGAAATTTCTCTTCTTCAGTTCTGACCCCTCCCCCACACGCACCCTTAGGGTTAAGGCAAGGGCAGCCAGCACAGTTTCCTTTTGGGTTTGTGTAAATTTTTGTATTACAGTATCTGGGATTTCATTTGAGTGGGAAGCTCTCAGTGAAGGGTTCCATAACTATTACAAATCAGCAACTTCTTTGCAATTTATAGTCTTAGATTGGGCCACTGAGAGATTAAAAGACTTGTCCAGGGTCTAACATTTAGTACCTGTCAGAGGCATGATTTAAACCCAGGAATCCTGGCCTTGAGACTATCTATCCACAATGTTGTGCTGGCCCATTAATATTTGAATTTAAATGCTGGCCTCCTCAAGCTAAAATTTCTGAAAGCTTCCTTACTTTTGCTTCATATTAAAGAAAAGTTAAGAATAGGTCTGGGGTGGGGGGAGGGTAGCAGTGTGCAGTACTCAATTCTGTTCAGGTGATGTTAGCCAGTTTGGAAGCATTTCCAAATCTCCTTCATTCATTACTGCCACCTTCTGGGCCAGCAGAGGCTGGGGTAGATTTGACCCAATATTTTTATCTATCCCTCTTTTCCACCCCGTGGGAGTTCTGATCTCCACTAAGGAAAGCACCCAGCTGTAATTCTGAACCAAGTTTAAAAAAAAACCCAAGGGGCCCAGAAATAAAGCTTTGTATATTAGTGGAGTTATGCCCAGCTTAGTGCTTAGAGATCTGCAATAGGAGAGATCCTCAGAAAATCTAGAAGAATATTTCAGGAGCATTAGGTTGGAGGGGGACATCCTTTTTCAAGTCTTCTACAGGTCTTGGACGTTATAATTATTATTAATGTGTACTTTGACAGACAAAATGGCTTAGTGGATAGAAAGTTAGCATCATAAAGATCTAGGTTCAAGTCTTGTCTCTGATACAGGCAGACTGTGTGACCTTTCAAAACTAATTTCTCTGTGTCCCCAGGAAACTCATTAAGACTTTAAGTTTCCAAAGGGAGGTATCCACTTGCATTGGGAAAGAAAATTTCCTCATGGAGAGTTAGTTCCCTATACTAATTAAATCATAGGCCCAATAAAAAAACAGTAATTTATAACTTTAACAAAGTCTTTGGGAAACACAAACTGTAATATTAGTCGAGAGAGATTTATTATTCCCATTTTACAGGTGAGGAAACAGTCTCAAAGATTTCCCCAGTCATACTGTAGGTGAATGTCTTAGTAGGATTTAACCCCAGGTCTTTTCACTCCAAGTCAGTTCTTTCCTTGATGGGATAACCTCCAAGCCCTCAACCAAGCAGCATGGTTGGTGCTGATCTTTGGATACTTAACCTTAACTTGCCTTAGTTTGGCAGGTACCAGGTGGGAAAGGGGCAGTAAAGATTGGTCTCTAGAACTGAGTTAATGGTCAGGTGAGTCTTGCTTCAAGGCAAATTAGGTACTCAATGAATCCTTGCTTTTTTGTTTTGTTTTGTGATCTTGAATCATCAGTTTCATTCCAATTCATAGCCCTTGCCTTTAGGAATAGCCAAATTTGCATATCCTTGAGGAACCTGCAGATTTTTGTCTACTTCTCTATTTTGTCCCTTGTTAACCAGTTTTGCAAAGAAGCACAAGGAAGTTGATTTTTCCTTTTAGCCTCTCTCCCCTTGCTAGCCCTGGAGGCAGTCCATTCACCAATGGAAGGAAGGGAAAGATAACCCAAAAGTCCTAGCTATGTGGATTGAGAACACACAACTCAACTGTCTTATAAGACTTTGTCCTTGAAACTATTTGAAGCTTTTTAGCCCTTTAGAACACACTGAATAGGAAATGGGTAATTAACTGTCGGATAAATCAAGAGCTAATTGGTATTCCATTTACCTTCTGCACCATTCACCTGGCATGAATTCTCATAAAGCCTAGGCAAATGGACAAGTGTAAACCCCCTTTTCCAACTCTTCTGAATGAACAAGTTCTTTTTTCTCTTCTAGGATTCTGGGGGGTGGGGTGGGGAGAGAGAGTGAGGGTAGGAAAGGGAGGAAGAGAAAATACACATATATCTGGCATATATGGCTGAATATACAGCTTGATACAATCGGAAGAGCTCAGGATTTGGAGTCAGGAGTTGGGTCCTTATCCACTTACTATCTCTGTGACCTTAGGCATGTACTTTAATCTGTCTGGGCCTCAGTTTCCATCCCTGTAAAATGAGAAATTGGATTAGATCAGAAGTTCTTTAATCTCTCTCTCTCTGTCTCTCTCTCTGTCTCTGTCTCTCTCTGTCTCTGTCTCTCTCTGTCTCTCTGTGTCTCTGTCTCTCTCTGTGTGTCTCTGTCTCTGTCTCTCTTTCTCTCTCTGTCTCTGTCTCTCTCTGTCTCTGTCTCTCTCTGTCTCTGTCTCTCTCTGTCTCTGTCTCTCTGTCTCTCTCTCTCTGTCTCTGTCTCTGTCTCTCTCTCTCTCTCTCTCTCTCTCTGTCTCTCTCTCTCTCTCTCTGTGTCTGTCTGTCTGTCTCTCTCTGTCTCTTCATGCGTGTGATGGACCCCTTTGGCAGTCTTGAGAATCTTGGGTCCCTTCTCACAATAATTTTTTTAAATGCATCAAATAAAATTCTAAGAAAACGAAAGGAACTAATTATATTGAAATAGTCAGTAAATAGGCAGACTGATTATGTGCGATTTAGCAATTTCTAAGCATCGATGAACATAAGGGATATTTTGAGGTAAGTCCAACAATTGCAATCTGATATGAAACTATCTGTGATTTATAGCGGGGACAATTACACAGGTGTTGCTAATTCTATCGTGGTTTGTTTCCTACATTCAGAGTTGAAGGAAATGCTCAATTTCCGTGAGGGGTTTGTGAAAATAAGGATTTATTTTTTTTTCCCCATACAAGTTCACGGACTCCTGTTCGTTAAGAACACTTGGACTGGATGATCTCTAAGATCTCTTACAGCTCTGATGTCCTACTGTTCTAGCCTTCCAGAAAGCTGTATCTCTTACCTGGAATTCCTTTCTTCTCCTCCCTTCCTGATCTATCAAAAGTCTACCCATCTTCCAAGGCGAAGATTAAATTCTATCTTCTCTTGAAAGATTTACTTAATCACCCCAACTAAAAGTAGTTTCCTCCCTCCCTCTGAAATCCTATTGGCCTCCCAGTCACATATACTCACGTGGCATATACCAAATGCTACCTTGTACTTGTGGCTTCTACTCATCTAGACTGAAAATTCCCGAAAGGCACCGCCTATCTCTTTCCCTTCTCGAGTTCCATATGTCACCTTGCACATAGTATGATCATTTCATGTTGGTTGAACGAATTGATGTTGAATGAATGATTGACCTATTTCTTTGTTGATTTCAGGGGATCCCGATGCCTACATTTGGTGGGCTCTTTCCATATCCCTACACTTACATGGCAGCTGCCGCAGCCGCTGCCTCAGCCTTGCCAGCTACCAGTGCTGCCGCCGCTGCCGCTGCCGCTGCGGGTTCCCTGTCCCGGAGCCCTTTCCTGGGCAGTGCCCGACCTCGCCTTCGTTTCAGCCCTTACCAGATCCCTGTGACCATCCCTCCCAGCACCAACCTCCTCACCACGAATCTGGCTCCGGATGGCTCCAAGGTGGCTGGCAATAGCCGGGAGCCTAGTCCCCTGCCCGAGCTGGCGTTACCTAAGGTGGGAGGCTCACACCGGGGAACCCTGTCTCCCAAAGGCGTAGCCAAAGAGGCCGCCAGCGAACTACAGAATATCCAGAGACTGGTGAGCGGGTTGGAGAGCCAGAGGGACCTGTCCCCGGGACGCGAGTCGCCGAAGTGAAGGATCAGTGTGGACTAGGTCAACCCCCCCCTACCCCCCCCCCCCTAGTCTGCCCCCCCCCCCCCAGGCCCCCCCCCCCCCACTGACCCCTGTGGCTCCAGGATTTTGTACAGCACGGTATGGGTATTTATTTAAATAAAGGAGCGATGGGGCAGCACCAGCCAGAGATGGAAAAACCAGCCAGTCCAGTCTGGGCCATGGGCACTAGAGACGAGCTGGGGTGTTTCAGCTCAATCCCCAACCTGCAGCGAACATGGATGGAGTAGACTTGGAGTCTTCCTGGGGTCAATCCAGTAGTGCTCCTGAGTCAATATGGAGTCAATCCAGAGTCGATGTGGAGTCTCACCCTTTTCACAGCAGCCTTTGGGTGCTGGTTTGGGATTGAATAACAGGGAGTGCCCCTTCTAGGGGCGTGTTGGGAAGGGGGGAGGAAGGAAGACCCTATGTCCCCGGGCTCCTGGAAGGCTAGAGGGGGTCACGGGAGGGTCCCCAACATCCAAAGTCCCAGGTCGGGGAGGAGTAAGAGAATACGGAGGATAGGATGATATGGGATGGAGCTGGGGATGGAGGATGAAGGCAGAGACTTCCGAGAAGGAAGGAGGATGGAGTTGAATTGGGGACATAGCTGCCCCTCTCTCCTCCCAACAACCTACTCCCAGCAAAGGGCGGGACACCCCACCCTTGGGAGTACGGGGAGGAAGTTACCACCTCCCACCTCCACCCCTGATTCCCTCCTGGGGGGGGAGAAGATATTTATGAAATAAATGATAATTTGTGTAAATAAGCTTTAAGGTTCCCAGAATATGCAAATTGGTATTAATTTATTCAAAGGTGTACATTACCGTGTACATAATATCTAGAGTTTAACTCGTGGCATTTAATTTCGTTGGTTTTTTGTTTTGTTTTGTTTTCCGGGTTCCCCCCCCCCCCCATTACACGAGTATATCTATATTGTAAATGGTGGGGGAAGGGAGAGCTATTTAGAGCTTTGTGGCTGCCGGGGATTCGAGCTCCTGGAGGGAAGCGCCTGTAGGAGCCGCTCACTCCCCGCCCCTCCCCCGCGGCTGGCCAAGGCGCGGCCCCCCCCCCCCAGCACAGCCCTGACCCGTCCCCCTCCCGGGCCGGAGGCCACCTCAGGTTTTTTTTTTCCCCCATTCCGAAACGAGAACGAAACAAACCGAAAAGGAAAGAAAAGATTATTATTAATAATAATAAATAAAGAAATGAAGTGAGCTCTGAGCCGGGCCAGTGCGCTCTGTGGGCCGGGATGACGGAAGGGGGACCGGACGGGACCTGACACCATGGAGTTAGCCAGCGAGTCTGGGGAGAAGGAGGGAACTAGATTCTCCAGCTTGGGCCGGAGTGGGATGGGGGGCCTCTGGGGAGTCGGGTGGGGGCGGGGGGGGTGCCCGGCCGGCACTAGGGCCTCCCTCGTCTCCGGCAGCTGTTCCCTGGGCCGCTTTCCATTTATCATGTCGCCAATTAGCCAGGGCTTGGGGGAGGGGGTCAGGCGGGCTCGTTAGAGGGATAATGAGGGAACGGGACCCTGGAGACGTCGCCCTCCCTCCCCCGCCGGGTCCCTCCTCAGGCGGCGCCGGCTCCGGCTCAGCCCGCGGTCTGGGGACTGAGATCCGGAGCCTCACCCCACCCCCAGCCCAGCCCACTGGAGCTGGGGAAAGCAGCCATCCGTCTCCCCCCACCCTCCTCCTTTCTTCCCTACTCCGAGTCCATTCGTCCAGGTCGGGCCCGGGGCTCCCTCTGCCGGTCAGCACGAGCCGATGCCCACTCCAGGACTTTCTCAGGTTGCCAAGGTTCGAACGCCCCCGAGCGAAGTTATGCTGCACAGCTGGATCCAGCCCAGAGTGAGCCCAGCCAGCTGTGCAGGGGTTGTGGCCAAAGGTTCAGCCGGCCCCTCCACGCTCCCACACCTTTTCCCTTCAAAGCCAGGTCTTTGGGGTTCAGCCAAAAGTTTCAAAGAAATATCCAACTCCGAGGGACTTTTTTCTTTTTTTTTTTGGCTGGGGAGAGTAGGGTAAAGGGTGGTCCCAGGACCCTGCTTGCCTGTTTATAGGAGAAGAGTATGGTCTCTGCCCCCAGTCCCTTCATTTCCATCCCTTCCCCACCGCTGGACACGGGCGGGGGAGGGGGGCATGTCAAGAGGGAGAAGAAAGGCAGAAATAGGTGGAGGAAGACGGAGGGGAGAGGAATTTACTTGAAGACCTACTGGAATTACTCAGCAGGAAGGGTCTTAGAAAGAACCCCATTTATTTCTGTGCCTTGAGGGCAGGGAAAGATTCTTGCTTCCTCTATTTTAAAAAATCTCGAAGAGGTCTCGGAGTCTCGAAGCAAGATATACCTCGAAACGACATTTCCTGAGGTCTCATCCAGGAATTTCTTCTTTGCGTTTATCTACATTTTAAATCTAGAGGCTCATGGCTATTTCTCTGTCATCAGCTCCATTCCCGCCCCCGCTCCCCACACACACCATCAGAGTTTATGTGGAAATAATCTCCTTCTCCTGCCCTTGCCTTTAAATCCGCAAATCCAAATGTATCCTGCTCCCCTCATCCTAATATGATTTTTAACATAGGAGACAGGTGGAACTCTGGGATTATTCCAGGACTGAGTCAAGCCTATGACACCTGAAAACATTGATGATAGCATCCTCACTCAACCCCTCCCCCATCTTTCTTTTTTCTTACTTTCCTTCCTCCAGTTTTCTTCTGTTCATCCTTTTCCTTTCCCCCTTTCCCTGACTCTTCTCTGCCTATACCTTAAGTCTGTCAACAGTGTCAGCGATGTTTGGTGGATGGGAGAACAGGGGAAATCACTCAGGGAGCAAGAGTGCCTTGGGGAGCAGAGAGGGTGGAATTACAACAATCAGGTTTCGAGTGTTCAGCTCCTGCTTCCAGACTTCACCCCTTGCATAGCACTCCTGCTTCCTTGCAGACATATTTTGGAGTGTCATTTCACTGAATGTCTGGTATTGGTGACTCTGATTTGACTGAAGGCTACTTTCTCAAGGGTAGGGCCTGAAAAACCCAAGTTCTATAGTTCCTAGAAGATTTGTCATTAGGCTCCTAGATTTTGAGTTGGAGGTCCCTTAGATATCATGAAGTCCTCTCTCCCCCAGCCCCATTTTACAGACTTGAATACCAAGGTTTAGAGAAGGGAAGTGACTTACCCAAGGTTACACAGGGGGCAATGTCAGAATTTGAACACTGCTCCTCATCCCAAATCCAGTATTCTTTTGCAAAGGGACCTATCCCCTATGCCTTTTTCTACCCCCAGCCTCCAATTCTTTTTCTGGGTCAAATACCTTGGGGGGGGGGAAGGGGGAGGAGGAATTAGGCATCATTCATAGCTTAGAATAAATGGAGCTGGAAGTGGTAGGGGTCTGGGTGTGATTTTGAAGCATTAAGCTTTAATGAGGAAGGTAAACTTCTAGGTAGGGGTTGGCTTAGAACAATTTTGGACAGGCAGAAGACAACAGCTTAGAGGAAAGAGAATTCAGAAAGCAGGTGAGGGCAGGGAAAGTAAGAGGCTGCCAAAAACAAACATTGACTACATTGCAATCTTCCCACTACTCCCATCCTGGCACCTGCAGGTTTGGGGCACTAGTAAGAGGTTAAAAGTTTAAACGTTTTTTAGTTTAAAACACTGTTTTTCAAAATGTGCTGCAAGGGACCCTGAAACACTCCATGGTTATTGTTATTGTCAATGAACCTTAGGTAGTTTGTTAATAGGTGTTAAAATAATAATTTAGAGAATTTTACTACAAAGATTCTGCCAAAGTTTTGTTTAAATTGAGGGGTCCTACCATTGTGGAAATGTTTTGAGAAACACTTGCTTAGATCAAAAAGAGTACCCCCACCACCGCCACCAGAGGGGGCCTCTGGGTAAAGATGGGAAGGTCCAAGGTCATGTGTATCCTGGGAAGGCTGTACCTGAGCTAAAGATCACCAGAATTGAGACCTGAATTCTCCCCCCTCCCAAACCTAATTGTCTTACCCCCTCCCCTTCTCCAGGAGCTGTCAGATTGGCACTCAGCCCTGGCATGGCTGCAGAAGTTAAGGCTGTCTGGGAAGGGGCTAAGCAGACATACTGACGCCTCTTCCCCCCCCCCCCCACCTAAAGGGCAATGGGCACTCCCCTCAGTGTCCAATTAGACCACCCCCCACCAGAGCTCTGCCCCTTGCCCCCATTGTCCTGCTCTTCTGCCAATTAGTAAGGCTCCTTTAGAAATATAAATCGAAGTACTGCAAAGAATCCTGGAACTACAGCCCTGGAAAGACCTCAGAACTAGTCCAGTCCCCTCATTTTAAAGGAGGAAATACGCTCACTTTCTCATAATACACCTCTTTCCAAAGTCCTTCTTAACCATTTAGGATCTGAGCACTTCATGCTCTGAATGTAGGGAAGTGGTGGTGGGATTAGGGATAGGAGTGGGATGAGACAGATGTGCCTGCGATTTGGCATGTGGTGATCTTTGCTTTACTTTAGGACTGTGTGTGATTGTGAATGTCAGTAAGGGACCCTGTGTTGTGAGAGAGACACTAAAATGGTTTCAATGACAATGGGACTTTTAAAAATACCTTTGATCCAAAGGATAGAGCCCTTGTGCTAGAGAAAGACCTGTTACTGCTAGGTCTCCATTTCTCCTTTTGTGATGGGGGAGTGAGGAGATTTTTCTGAATCTCCCCCTACTGTGCCTCACCTCCCTACATTACCCGGTTTTCTTCTTCCCTGAACTCCAACTCAAAGGGAAAACTCCACTGGGGAGGTACAAGTGCCTCCTATCAAACCAATCAACCAGCAAACATTTATTATTAAATGCCTTCTATTTGCTAGCTGCCAGAGGTACCAAGACAAAAGTAAGACAGCGCTTCGCACAAAGAACTTTTTGCCCTACAAACTCACAGATAAGTAAAATGCAGGATGAAGAGAGAATAAATAAACCATGCTTCTAACAAATGGAGAATGAGAAGTCTGAAAGAAGGTGGCACACTTGAACTGAGCCCTGAAGGCAATTGACTTAGGTATAGAGCTTCCCATGAAAGGAGGCCAAACTGTGCAAATCGGGTGTGGGGGAGACGGAATGTCCCAACTCAGACAAGCCTGAGGAAGAAGAAACGTGCATCCACTGCCATAAAAGGCTGAATTTGAGAGCTCACAGGGGTACACACACACACACACACACACACACACACACACCTATCAAATCAATCAACCAGTTGCTTGCTTTGGCACTATGCACACACACACACACACACAACTTCACAATCTTTTGTGCACATAACACTTCGCTGACACATTTTTACTTTCTGAGAAGACGGAGAGGACGCGATAAGATAAGGGAAATTAGGGGTCTCGAGCCTTGAGTCCTCCACCCCAGGCTCCAGGTCCACATCCTTTCGTGCTTTAAGACATCTGAAGGCATTAAACACAAAGTCCTGCTCCCAAACAAAACTGGGCACAGATGTGTTGGGGGAACAAATGCGACTTGGGCACCGCCCAGAACGCCAGGGGATATTTGAGGAGGGTAGGGCCTTTGAAGTTTGAAAATTCCCTTAGGTCAAAGGAGAAAGGGTGGTGGGATGTCGAAAAGGCCTCATCTCAATGGAATGTACTATTCGTCTCTTTATGACCTCACCCCCCACCCCGGAACAGCAGCACCTTAGATGGGAGTGTGGCTTTTTAAGAAAGACGGAGGGGACGAAACTCCAAAATAGGCACCTCTAAAGAATGGGGTGACTCCTGAGTGGAGAGGGGCCGGTATATTGGGTGAGGAGAGTAATACGCCCACCCCATCAAAGTATGTGTTTGCCTAAAGGAATATTCTTTCTTTAGAACCTTACTTCCAGCCCCTTTCGGGTTTGCGCTTCCATAGGAAATCTTCCCCCACACACCACCTCCCGCCTCCTTCCACTGTTGCACATTGAACTCAAGAAACCCGTGCGCACCCTCCCAGGCCTAAGGGTGCCCCATTCTTCTCCTAGTCCTGTGACTGAAGCCCCTGTAGCTTACTGATCCTCGCGTTCTCCTGGAGCCACCCTCCATTAGGAGCTGCGCAGCTTTGGGCCAGACAGCAAGCAAGTCTCGGAAAGTGGGACGAAGCCCTGGCGTCCCAGGACAATCCTTCATTTGACCACTAGATGGTGCTCCAGGGCAGAGGCCAGAGCCACTGACCATCAAGTGAGCTTAAGACTGGAGCGCGCACCTGCTGCGTGCTGTGTTCGCCACGCGGGGACAAGCCGGGGGGCTTGGGACTCCCCCGAGCCCCGAGGGAACCGACACCGGGACAGGCAAAGTGGCTCCACAGGGACAAGGGGACCCAAAAGTTTGAGGCTTAGCGAAGAGGCCGGGGAGAGAACCTAGACGGGTCTGAAACCCCGCTGGGTCTTGCGTGAATCTCAGAAAGACTCTACCGTGACTTTGACCTTCCTACTCGAGCCTGGGCTGCTTCAACTCCTCGAACCCGGCAGAGACCCTGACCGGAGAACCCAGAGTCTCCCGGCAAAGGAGGGCGGGAACGGTCAAGCTCCGGCTCATTTGGGCTAAACTTGAAAATCCCATCGCTAGATGGGGCTGGCGGAGCCCGGATCCCGGAGCTGAGTCCCGCTCCCAGCCCACCCGGGTGATCTTAGGCAGCCTTGCCGCCCTCTCTGCCTCTGGGGCCCGCAGACTCCCAGGCACCAGGGTGCTGTTCTTACCCGCCCTTACAGTGGGGGAATTCTGCCAAAGGGAGGGTTGGGGGTGGACTGCAGTTAAGAAACACCCACCCCCAGCTTGTCTTGAACTTGCTGACTTGTAGTTATCAAGCTCGGTGTAGTGGAAAAATCACTGGATGTGGAGTTTTAGGGCCTAGTTCAAATCCCATTGCTTACTAACATTATGACCATAGATATAGGTTATTTAACCTCCTTGGGCCTTAATATCATCCTCAGTAACAGGAGGAGGTTAGAGTAGATAATCTTTAAGGCTCTAAATTTATGTTTCTACCAGATCGGGATTTTAAATTTTGGGGACAAGCCCTGAGTCAGCCACTGAACTGCTGGACCTCACCTTGCCTATCTGGAAAATGTCAGTGGCCATGTCTATCTCAGGGGTGTTAGGAATAGAAATAAGGCAACTCAGAATTATGGTCATTAGCCTCTTCCGGGGCTAAAGAGATGATTTCGAAGGTTTCTCACACTTAGAGACAATTAGAGCAATTGTAGGGTTTGGAGTCTGGAAGATCTGGGTTCAAATCCCTCTTCTAGACACTTCCTAACCTTTGACAACTCACTTAACCTCTCTATGCCTAAATTTCCTCATCTGTAAAATGAGGTCTCATGGCCTCTGAGATCCCTGCCCCTTCTAAATCCTATGAAACAACTTGACAAGAAGTGGAGTTTGAGGGTAAAGGGTTTCTGCCTTCTTCCTCACACCTTTTAAAATCAAAATACCCTCTGGCTTCCTCTCTTAGTGAACTTTATGTTTTAGGGTAAGGGGGCTGTAAAAATGGCGATGGGGGATGGAAAAGGAAATGATTGCCTCTTTCTCTGGCACATTAGCTCTAAACACTGATAGTCTGTCCTCAAAGATGTCCTCAAATAGCTTTACTTCAATGGTCCTTTTCTAGACTCTTCTTCCTTAGTTCAGTCCATCCTCAGACTCTTAATAGCTGGGTGATCCTGAGCAAGTCACTTAACCTTGTTTGTCTCAGTTTCCTCATATGTAAAATGAGCTGGAGAAGGAAACACTCCAGTATTTTTGCCAAGAAAACCGGTCACAAAGAGTCAGATATGTCTGAGATGACCTAACAACAAAAACTCAAAACTGTTTTCATTTAACTCAGCAAACACCTCTTGCATGTAGGGGACTGAACCAAGTACACTATAAGAGATACTGAAAAAGTAGAAGGTGCAAGCATTGCCTTAGAGCAACAAATTTCTTATCTGTCAGCTATGTGCCCCTCCCTGCTCTATTTAGCTATGTAATCCATTTGTTAATTCGAGAGGGGAGGTTGGGCAGAGTGACCTCTCCAGCAAGTATAGATGTGGTCTAGCTAGTGGAGTGGGAGGGCAACCTTGAAGTTAAATTTCACTGTCTTAGGGTAAGGCAAAGTCTCCTCAAAGGTGGGTGGGACTTGGAAGAAAGAATTTCCTTGCCAAAATGGCATGGATAAAGGCTATGGCCCAGGGGGAGAGAGTGACAGTGTAGTGGTAGCTTTTTGGGTGGGGGCTGGGGGGGGGGGGGTGGTGAGGAGGGATCCAGATTAAATCACTGACTTGACTGCCTTGGAATCTACTTCATTAGGAGCCAATGTACTCTGTAAGCATACTTTAGGGCAGGAACTATCTTGGTTTTGCCTTATTATTTCCAACACCTAATACAGTGTCTTCTGTATAATAGGCACTTAATAAATGTTTGTGGATTGCATTTTTTGTTTTTGAAACAGTCTCACCAGGCTGGAAATACCGCAACCACTCTGCAATACTGCCAATACTGAGTGGCATGGAATGTTTAATCTGCTGCATTTGCCTGATTTGGGTTGTTTTATCTCTCCTTAGGTAGCTTAGTCTCCAATGCCCCATGCGGGGGCTCGATATATTGGTATGGGGGCTTGATATATTGGTACTGGATTTAGTACAGATGCTTGATGAGCTTGGTAGCTCAGAACTCCCAAACTAAAGCAATCTACCAGCCTCCATATCCTCCATTAGGGATTATGGGGTATGCACCTGTCACATAATAAGCACTTAAATAGTTGTTTCCTTCCTTCCTTCCTTCCTTCTTCCCTCCCTCCCTCTTTCCTTCCTTCCTTCCTTCCTTCCTTCCTTCCTTCCTTCCTTCCTTCCTTCCTTCCTTCCTTCCTTCCTTCCTTCCTTCCTTCCTCCCTTCCTCCCTTCCTCCCTCCCTCCCTTCCTTCCTTCCTTTTCTGTGCCTGGCTTGAATTTTTAAAAATATACATTTAAAATTTTATTTTGTCTTTAAATCACTTGAATTTTCCTCTGTATAACTTGTGACCTTGTAATAGGTAAGATTTTTTTAAATTTTAGCTTTTAAAAAATTTTTTACTATTAGTTTACAACATTTAGTTCCATAATCCTTTGAGTTCCAAATCTTCTCCACCTCCTCTCCCCGACTCCCTCCCCCCCATGGCTGCAGGTAATCCAATATAGGTTCTACATATACCTTCACATTAAGCATTAGTCAAGTTGTAAAGAAGAATTATAACCAATTGAAGTGAATAATGAGGAAGAAAACAAAACGAAAGAGAGACAGAGAGAGACAGAGAGAGAGACAGAGAGAGAGACAGAGACAGAGACAGAGAGAGCAAGTACTTTGCTTCAATCTGCATTTAGGTTCCATAATTATTTCTCTGGATGTGGATGGCCTTTTCCATCATGAGTCCTTTGGAGTTGTCTTATAACCTCACATTGCTGAGAGGAGCCCAGTCTATCAAAGTTAGTCATCACAGATACGATGTGTCTGTAATTGTATGCAATATACTCCTGGTTCTGCTTCTCTCAGCATCAGTCTATACAAGTCTCTAGGTTATTATGAAGTCTGTCTGCTCCTCATTTCTAAGAGTACAATAGTATTCCATTACATTCATATGCCACAACTTGTATAACCACTCCCCAACTCATGGGCATCCCCTTGATTTCCAATTCTTTGCCACCACAAAAAGAGCTGCTATATATATATATATATATATATATATATATATATATATATTTGTATATGTGGGTGCTTTTCCCACTTGTATGAACCCTTTGGGATTAGGTAGTAAGATTAAGAGCTGGAAAGAATCTTAAAGTTTATGTCTATAATATTTATGTATGTATATATAAAATTTATGTATTATGTTTATAATCATCTCATTTTACAGATGATGAAGCCCAGAGGCCCAAAGAGGTTAAATAACTTACCCAAGGTCACATAGCTACTAAGTAGCAGAGCCTGAATTTGAACCTAGGTCCTCTGATTCCAAATTCATGATATTTTCCATAAGATCTACCAGTATTTCTTGTACTTTGTTTTTATATATGTTCTGAACCTTCCTCTTATAAATAATCCTTTCCTATGACTATTGGGTCTCTGAGGTAAAGATGTAGATACTAGAGTGAGAAATAGCTTCGAGCTGACTGACAGGGCATGAGCCCATGTCAAGGCCTGTAGTGAGAACAGTAGAGCATTCTGTGTTTCTGTGTGCTGGCCAGACACAACCTTGAAGAACTGGGAGAAAGGGAAGTAGAGAAGGAAGATTGATTCATTAAAGGAAGAGGGGAAGATTTTGGAAAGACTGAGGAATTCATTTAAATCCTAGTCCATGGAATCAGATGACTCACTGGATAGAGCACTGGGCCTGAAGTCAAGAAGACCTGAGTTCAAATCTTGTTTCAGATACTCACTAGCTGTGCAACCCTGGGCAAGTCACTTAACTTCTCTTTGCCTTAATACACTGGAGAAAGAAATGGCAAATCACTCCAGTATCTTTGCCAAGAGAACCCCAGATAGGGTCAGACACAATTGAACAACAGCAAATAAATCCTATTCTGGTGCCTCAGCATGGCTAAGTCTGGGTTCTAAGCCTAAACCAATCGAGAGCAATCTCCATCTAATTCCTCACAAGCTAGAAAGACAATGAAGATAAATGTGAGAGTGGAGTCACTCCTGGGCTTAGAAAGACCAGTTTTGACCTTATTTTGCTCAAATCCAGGCCTCCACATGTACTTCACAAATATATCCACCCATACCTCTCTGAAGCCCTACCCCTGCCATTCCAGGTCCCTTTTACCTGCTGTCTTCCTAAATTAAAATGTTAGCTCCTTGAAGGCAGGTACTACTTTACACAGTGCCAAGCACATAGAAAGCATATAACAAATACTCCATCATCTATCAATGTCAATATATATAAATATACATATATATATATATATATACACACATACATCTTTATATCTCTTTCTCTAGCATTTATCTGTTTTTCTTTCTTTTTAGAGTTAGCTAATTGGTGCAGTAAATAGAGTACTGGACCTATTGACCAGGAAATCAGGAAGACCTCAGTTCAAATCTGTCTCATAACTCTGAGCAAATCACATCATTTCTGTTTGCCTTAGTTTCCTCGTCTGCAAAATGGGGGTAATGATTGCACTTCCAGGGTTGTTGTGAGGATAAAATAAGATGTTGTTATGAAGTTAAATAATATGTTTATTTGTAAAGGCCTTTGTAAATTTTGAAACATGATATAAATGCTAGCTATTCTATTTCTCTTTTCTTCCTTCCACCCTTCCATCTTTCCTTTCCCTTCCTTTCTTCCCTCCTTACTTCCTTTCTCTGTCTACTTTCCTTCTTTTCTTCCTTTCTCCCCCTCTTCTTTCCTCCCTTCATTCCTCTTTCCTTATTTTTCTCTCCCTTTCTCCCTTTTAAAATTTCTCTTTCTCTCTGCCTTTCTTCCTCCTTTCCTCTCTTCCTCCCTTTATTTCTCTCTTCTTTTCTTTCCCTCCCTCCCTTCCTTTCTCTTTCTTTCCTCTCCTCCCTTTCTTTCAATCTCTTCCCCCCCCCCCCACCAATCAACACCAACCCCTCAAAACTAAACTATCCAATCAATAGGCTAGCTCCCGGTGGTGCGTTCTCAGGACCTGAATAACTCACAAACAGTGTGTGTGTGTGTGGGGGGGGGGTTATAATCTTGGGATGAAAGGACTAGTCACACACTTTTTCTCAGTTAATGTTCTCATCTTCCTCATATGATGTATCTTACCCTAATAGAATGTAAGTTCCTTGAGGACAGGGATTTATTTTTGGCTTTGTATGTTCAGTACCCAGTATATTCTCAGAAAGGTATCATAGTGGTTTGAGAGAGGAAGACCTGGGGGTCAAAAAAGATCCAGGTTCAAATCCACTTCTGCTCTACTACTTTTTTGTGACCCTGGACAAGTCATTTAATTTCTCAGTATCCCCAGGCAAATGTCTAAGACTATCTGGGAGTTCCCTAAACCACTGAAATCACAGATTCAAAAAAAGAAAAAGTCCCAAGGGTCTTACACAATTAATAAACACAATAAAATTTGCTTACTGCATTGAAGTGACGAAAGCCTGGGTCTTTCTAGTATTGGCAATGATGAATCTATGGGAAAAGAAGTTCAGAAAGGAACACAAACGTTTTGTTACTCCTATATTAAATCTGATATATGGACAGGGACTGGAGCTGTGTATAGGGAGCTCCCAGGGTCTAATCCCAATCCTACCGAAAATATTGTGTGACACTGAACAAGTTACTACCTCCTCCCTCATCCTTTGATTCATCCTTTGGGTCTCAATTTTCTCTTATCACATGAGAATGTTAGACTAAATGATCCATGGGATCCTACCTTCCTCTAATTTTTTACCCTGAATCAAGAATGTGTATGAAGAAACTCCCATATGAACTGACTTTTGTATGTGGACCTCACATAGAAATAAACTCCCTCATTTTGATTACATTGAATTGGGAGGTTTGGGGGTAGGCATAACCAGTGAGACCAGGATTGGAGGGAAAGCAGAAAGCTGGGAAAAGTTTTCTATGGTGGGTTTTTCTGATAAAGGTCTCATTTCTCAAGAGCACAGAGAACAGAGTCAAGTTTATTATAGTATGAGGCATTCCCCAGTAGATAAATGGTCAAAGGATATAGATAGGCAGTTTTCAAGGAAATTGGGGTTATCTGGAGCCATGTGGGAAAATACTCTGGATAACTACGGATTGGAGGGATGAAAACTGGAACACTCTGGGTACCACATCACACCTATCAGATTGGTTAGTGTGATAGAGGGGAAGGATGGCAGATGTTGGAGGGGATGTGGGAAAACTGGGATACTGGTGCCCTGTTGGTGAAGCTGTGAACTGGTACAGCTATTCTGGAGGGTAATTTGGGACTGTACCCAAAGGGCTGTAGAACTGCATATGCTATGACTCAGCAGTGGCACTGTTGGATCTGTATACCAAGGAATTTTTCTTTAATGGAAAAAGATCTATGTGTACAATGATGTTTGTGTCAGCTTTTTTTGTGGTGGTGGGGAGTTGGAGATTAGGGAGATGTCCATCACTTGGGCAGTGCTTGAATGAGTTGTGTTGTGTGGTTGTAATGGAGCACTATTGTTCTGTGGAAAGCAGGATGCTTTCAGAGGGAGCTGGAAAGACTTTCATGAACTGATACAGGATGGAGTGAGCAGGACCAGGAAAACATTGTACACAGTAATAGCAATGTTGCATAATGATCATCTGTGAATGGCTTAGCCATTCTCAGCAATACAAAGATCCAAGACAGTTCCAAAGGACTTGTCCACCTCTAGAGAAAGAACTGATGGGATCTGAATGCAGATCAAAGCATACTATTTTTTACTTCATTTTTTTCATATTTTTTGGGGGGGTCCTATATTTTCTTTTATAACATGACTAATATGGAAATATGGTTTGCATGATCGCACAAAAATAACCTATATCAAATTGATTACCATCTCAGGGAGGTGGGAGGGATGGAAAGAAGGGAGAGAATCTGGAACTCAAAATTTAAAAAAAATGAATGTTGAGGGTTGTTTTTGCATGTAGTTGGAAAATGTGTGTGTGTGTGTGTGTGTGTGTGTGTGTGTGTATACTCCCCCTACCAGCCTGCAAATCCTCTGCCACATATAGTTTCATTAGAGTTGCCTAGGGCACTGAGGGATTAAGTAACTTGTCCAGAGTGACACTGCCAGTATGTATCAGAGGTAGGATTTTCCTGTCAGTCTTCCTGATACCTGGGCCAGCTCTCTACTCACTGTACCACACTACCTCTCAAATGAGAGATAATGCACCTTTAAAAAAAAACTGTAGTAAGAGAAGTTCATGGTTTCATATGCAACTTTTTTTTTTATATTGGAATGTTCATGTTGGTTGGTGATTGCTTTGTTATAAGTTGCTATACTCTTTTTTTTTTTTAAGCAATTGGGGTTAAGTAACTTGCTCAAGGTTACACGGCCAGTTATTATTTCTGGGTGTGGTGCTGAGTATCTGAGCCCGGATTTGATCCAGGTCATCCCGACACTGGAGCCGATGCTCTTACTCGCTGAGCCATCTGGCCGCCCCAAAATTTGAATGATGATTTGGCTTTTTTTTTTTTTTGCTTTTTGGAGGGGGGAGGGCAGGGCAATTGGGGTTAAGTGACTTGCCCAAGGTCACACAGCTAGTAATTATGTGTCTGAGGCCGGATTTGAACTCAGATCCTCCTGACTCCAGGGCTGGTGCTCTATTCACTGTGCCGCCTAGCTGCCCCTTGCTATACTCTTTTCAATAGAGTCTGATTCTTTGTGACCGCATCTGGGTTTTTGGTTTGTTTGGTGTTTTTTGTTTTATTTTGTGTTTTGGAAAGATACTGAAGTAGTTTGCTGTTTCCTTTTTCAACTCATTCTACAGATGAGGAAACTGAAAACAAACAAGGTTAAGTGACTTGCCCAGGTCACACAGTTAGTGTCTGAGGTCAGATCTGAACTTAGGTCTTTTTTATTCCAGGCCCAATACTCTATCCATTGCACCACCTCACTGCCCTGGTTATTACTAGGTTCATAATTAAAATGAAAAAAAAAAAAGTTTAAGAGACTAACTTGGTAGTAACATTCTCTCAAACACGTTGTTCTAACTGTGGTACAGGAGATGATCTGCTTACAAAATAGACCAGCCTGCCTTGGCAAATGTCCTTCTTTAGGTGAGCTCAAGGAACTTTATAGATAACTCACTTGCAACCCAATCCCCTTCTCTACTTCCTGAAGGCAAGGCAATCATGCCTATATTTTGCAGATGATAGAACTGAGACCCTAGCCAGGGGTGGGGAATCTGCACTCTGGAGGCCACATGTACAGTCACACTTGAGGACATAGATGGCTACATTCCAGGGGTAATGCAAGCAAGGGTTGGGTCCTGACCACCAGCCCCAGGACCTGGACCTTTTTAGCTATTTATTGTTATCATTGGGTTTGGGGCTTGAGGTTATGGTCCTGGTAGAAGTCCCAATTGGGAAATCACATTCCAGGTCCTGAAATACCCTTAGAAAACAGCTGGTCCCAGCTGCCTCTTCTTCCTCTTCTGTGCTAAGCATGGCTTCCTATAGCCACTGTTCTCTACTCCACAGCCAGCTGCATTTCCAGGGGTTGGGGGTTGGGGTGGGGATTGGCTGCACAGTTGGCAACGAACGAGTGCCAGGAGCTTTGATTCCAAGCACAAATCTATCCAATTGTGACAGAGACTCTTCCTCCAAAGAGGTAAAAAGGTGCCAATATGGGGCAATCAGGGTACCTTGTATTTAGAGGAGGGGTACTCCCCCATCTCAGGGAGCTAACATCAAGTCTTGCACAAGGCTTTCCAGTGGCTTCATGTTTAGTAAAAAGAGCCCAGGACTGGAAATCAGGAGACCTGGGTCTAATCCCAGCTCTGCTAAATACACTGTGTGACCTTGGGTAGGTTACCCACCCCCAGCCCTCTCCTCAGAGTCTCAGTTTTCTCATTTATCAAATGAGAATGTTGGACTAAAGAACCCATAAATCCCAACCACCTCCAACTTCTGACCCCGGATTGAGAAGTCCAGTAAATGAGGATGCTGTCAGTACTGGGCAGAGGGTCCAAGCCTCTCATTCTTCTGTTCTTTTTTTTTTTCCTCTGGAAAATGGGGCAGGTTAGATTACAGATATCTGGGCGATACCTCATCACTCCCCAGGGGAGTACCACAGCTTGGCGCACATTAGTGGGCACAGTGCCTGAAGTCCCCAAAGGACCTGCATGTCAGAGAATGTGGGCCATATTAGTGACGCATCAAAGGCAGCCAGAAATCCCCAGTCCTGATTTTAGCTTGCAGTTGGCAAGGCCTTTTTTTCTCTGGAGCAAGAGGAATGAAACATTATACAAGGGACTGACCATATAGGGACTGAGAGGATCTGTACCTTGTTGTTTGGAGTCACAGTGGGCAGGGGGCCAACCCCCACTCTCATGAATGGTATGCCTTCTCTGACATCCTATCAGGTTGTTGTTTATCAGGAGGTTCTCCCTCATCAGCTGAGAGAGGGCAGAAAAGGTGCCCTGGTCTCCTATAATCTGTGTGCCACTCCACGGCCCCTTGGGAAGGTCAGATAGCTGAGTGTTTGCATGTTGTTTTTATAATGGAGTTCATTACTGCCAAGCACAGGGGCCTCATAAGGAACCAGCCATGGCGCCATGAGCCCAGCCTGTCAGAGGGATCCCTCTCCATGCATGAATGCCCTTGATCCATCTGTGACAGGTGGTTATCCAGCGTTCACTTGAAGGCTTCTAATGACAGCAGGCTCAGTATCTCATGAAATAGACCCTTCTGTTATTAGGGGGTACTGATTTGTAGCAAGTTACATAGAGCTAAACTGTGGCACTCATTGGTTCTGATTCTGTTCTCTAAAGCTACAGCTGAGATGAGAGAGGAAAGAGGTGGGGAGAATGCTATCAGTGAATGGGAAGAAAAGCACAGAAAGGTGAGAGACTGGAGGTCAGACGACATATTGGAAATAATGCTAAGTTTATAGACAGAACACCTGTCCTAGAATCTCTCTCCTCTACTTTTTGTTGTTGTTCAGCTATTTTCTGATCATTTCTCACTCTTCATGACCCCATCTGCAGTTTTCTTGGCTAAAAAACCCCACAAAACTTTGTCATTTTCCTCTCCAGCTAATTTTACAGATGAGAAAACTCAGGCAAACAGGGTTAAGTGATTTTTCCAGAGTTATACAGCTAATAAGTGTCTGAGGCCAGATTGGAACTTAGGAAGAGGAGTTTTTCTAGCTCCAGGGTTGGCATTCTATCCACTTTGATACCTAGCTGCCCCTTGATGTGTGGCATCAAGCAAGCCAGTTTCTGCACCTGTAAGATGAAAAAGCAAGACCAGATTATTTCAAAGTTTCCTTCCAGCTCCAAATCTAGCTCGGAGGCAGGTTGTGGCACAGTGACTAGAACACTGGGATTGTAGACAGGAAGATCTGAGTTCGAATCCAGCCTGAAATACTTAGCTGTGTGACTCTGGGCAAGTCACTTTGTTTGTTGGGTTGTTGTGAAGACCAATGAGTAATATTTATAAAAAGCACTTCCCTGGCGCAGCTAGGTTGCACAGTGAATAGAGCACCAGACCTGGAGTCAGGAGGACCTGAGTTCAAATCCAGTCTCAGACACTTAATACAAAAACTAGCCATGTGACCTTGAACAAGTCAACCCCAGTTGCCCTACCTTCTCCCCTCTAAAAAGCAAAAAAAAAATAAAAGAACCCAAAAAACAACAAAACAAAACAAAAAAGCACTTCCTCGAATCCTATCACCAACCAAAAAAATGTTACCAATTTCACAATCTGGAGCTTCTCTCCTCTGTTACCCCTATCCTCCATATCTGTGGCCACAAGAGCGTCAAACTGCTTGAGAGGAAGAAGGGTGAGTTAAGGTAGAGTCCAGTTAAGGCCTTCACTCCTAGTTACTCCCTGATGAAGAAATGGAAACAAAGTAGATACTCATCAATTGGGAAATGGTTAAACAAATTGGTACAAAATGACTAAACAATGATAGTACATGAATGTGACAGAACTTTATTGTTCCATAAGAAATGACCCATACAAGGAATACAGAGAAGCATGGAAAGACTTACCTGACCTAATTCAGAGCAAAGTAAACAGAACCAAGATGACTTCCACAATATAATTGGAAAGAACAACCACAAAACAATACCAATTGAATGCTGTGAAATTATAAAGAAGGAGAATGACTCCTAAGAAGGGACATAAGAAAATATTTTCCTCCTAGATACTTAGCAAAGGTGGGAAGGGCCATAGGTATGTAACATTAAATAACACCAGGTGTTAAAAAATTGATTGGTTTTACTGATTTTTTATTTCTTCCTTTTTTTCTTAAAAAAAGTTTGCTCTAAAGATGGATTTCTGGGAGGGAGGAAGGAGAAATACAGGGGGGAAATCTAGGCAATGTAAAAACAAAAGATGACAATAAAAATTGATTTTTGTAAATATCTCCTTGTCAGATGCCAACCTGAATCCACATCCTCTGGCCAACTGTCCTTTTTTTCCCTGTTTAGTCATTTTTTTCAATCATATCTGACTCTTCATGACCCCTTTTTGGGGTTTTCTTGCCAGAGTTACTGGAGTGATTTGCCATTTCCTTCTCCAGATCATTTTACAGATGAGGAAACTGAGGCAAACAGGGTTAAGTGACTTGCCTAGGGTCACACAGCTAGTAAGTATCTGAGGTCAGATCTGAAGTTAGGAAATGGGTCTTCCTAACTCTGGACACAGTGCTCTATCTACTTCACCACCTAGCTGCTATGATCACATGTCCAGCATTCCTATAAGTGGATCCCTTCCCTGTTCGACTTCCTACAAAAGACATTGCAAACCAGTGTTTACTGTCATACCTACCAGCACGTGGGCAAGTGGGTCCTATGAGGTACAGGCCCACACGGTTGGCACTCTTCCCCAGGGCAAAAAGCTCCCTATTCTTAGCTCATTAACCTATAGGCTTTTAGCTCTATAGTCTTTCTTCCCAAGAGGAGTCAGCTGAGAGAGGCCAGGGCCTGTATCAGTGTAAAGGGGCCAGTAGAGGGAGGTCTGAGAAAAGAGAGTACAGCCAACCTCACACTTCCCCAGCAGCCTCCTCTGAAGCCCTGTACACCCAGTCTAACATCAGAACACCCAGTCTAACATCAGGATGCCCAGTCTGGGTGAGCCTCCTAAGAACTCAGCCCTAGGAAGCCAGGGAACAGGGACAGAATGTAGGGGCTTGGGCCCTGGCTGATCTTGTCCTTTGGGAAAACAAACAAGTCCGGCTTCTCTCCTTCCCCACAACTTAACTCAACCCTCCCTCAGAGGCTTGGAGCTTGGCCTATTTCAGAGTTGTGATTAGCCCAGGGATAGTGGGGTTTTTCCCTTGGGCACTGACTTAGGTGGAGGTCCAGGACAATCAACCCCAGAGGGATCCTCTGGAGAAATCTGAGGAGAAGGCACAAACTGCCATCAAGCCACCCTCCCCCCGACCAGGGTCCTCTTTCCTCAGGGCTTGTCTTTTCCCCTAAACCCCCTTGGGGCAAGGCCATTCCTTTCCCCCTTGTACAGTTCTCTGTAGGCCTGTTCCCTGGGTCACACTCAAATAGAAATGAGAGCCACTACACCATGCATAAGAATCCCCATGGGCCACATATAGACTTAGTTTTCAAATGTGATGTTATCTGTATTTTATTTCATTTTTGTTTATTTTGTTAAATATTTTCCGATTACATTTTAATCTGATTGGGCTGCCCTAGGGAGTGTTGCAGGTCACATGCAGCCTGGGCTGTGTGTTTCCAGCATTGCTCTAGGTCACCATCTCCTCAAATGAATTTACCCTGGCCAGTTACAGATGGTTCCAATTCTGCCCCATTGGGAATTCGATTAGATCTGGGACATAGATTTAGAGCTGGAAGGGGCAAGAGAGAACATCTCATCCAGAGAAGTAATTTAACTGAAGATTGGGGAGGCTTGGGATTTGAACCCAGGACTCCACGAATACAACTCCAATGCTCTATGCCACTGTTGTTGGTCAGTTGGGTCTAACTCTTCATAGCTACTTCCCTCTGAAGCTGTATGTAGAGTTGTCCCTGCCCCAAGAGATCTCCTTCAAGAGGTTAGTTCTTTAGCTGGCAACTGGAGCTTGGCATTTTCTTGGTAAAAACACTAGTGGTTTGCCATTTCCTTCTCCAGTTTTATGCTGGCAGGGCTTAAGTGACTTGCCCAGGGTCACATAGCAAGTAAGTGTCTGAGGTCAGATTTGAACTCTGGTCTTTCTGACTGCAGGCTCAGTACACTACCATGAAGTTTCTGATGTTGATGTTGGTCCTTCATTCTCAAAGAGGACCAGTGACACCAAGAGGCTGGTGCCTTGACTTGCTTATGAATTGGATTTAAGTAAGGTAGAGTTGAGCAAAATCACCCAGCTCTCACACTGAGGCTCTGTGTGTGTGTGTGTGTGTGTGTGTGTGTGTGTGTGTGTGTGTATGTAAGGTGACTCGATTTGTCACACACAGATAGGTGTGAATCCTGGTTCTGGTGTTTGAACCTGGACAATCTGAACCTTTGTTACTTTTTTAAAAGTATGTTTGTGTTAGGCATCTGCATCTGGTAATTGCTTGTAATCCTTTAGAAAAGAGCTCTGTGACATTTTTATACAGCATAAATAATTATTATTAATAAAATTATATTGTTTTGCCCTCTCGAGTTAATGACCTGTACGTGAGGGCTTCACATTGGAGCAGTAGCCTAAAAGTCACCATATCTATTTAAACTCCTGAGGCTGTGAGCCCTCATTTCTCATCAGTGGGAGGCATCAGTCCAGGAAGCCTTAAGGGACCAGCTGTTCCTTCTAATTGTAGTGACTTTCAGATGCATTGAAATGGGAAACTGATTTAGATTTTGAAAATGTTCCCTCTCCCCTGAAATACATTCCTTTCTCCGCTTCCTCTAATTGTCTTTGTTTAAAACTGAAAGATAATGAAGAACTCACAGAAATGTGGAAATAATGTGGAAAATGAAATGTACAAGTAATGACATTTTAATTAAGTTTTGACTTTTTCATGCAAAAAAAAAGGCCCTCTCCTGGCCTCAGTTTCCACATCTGCCAAATGAGGTATTTGGACTACATTATCTTGAAAGACCCTCTCAGATCTAACTTCTGTAGATGAAATAAAGTAATTTTGGAATCTGGCGGTACATTAAAGGAGAATAAGCTTAGTAAGGTCTTTAAATAGGGAGATTTGGCCAACAGCACCAGGGGCCTGAAAGGACAGGGACCAGGAGGTACAGAGAGAGACATAAAAAGGGAGGTTGGAGGGATTGCAGCATCATAGAATGCAGACTTAGAACTGAGGGGATCTCAGAA
Organism: Petaurus breviceps papuanus; assembly: GCF_028583685.1. Classification (NCBI taxonomy): domain Eukaryota; kingdom Metazoa; phylum Chordata; class Mammalia; order Diprotodontia; family Petauridae; genus Petaurus; species Petaurus breviceps. The sequence goes on along the minus strand of NW_027187398.1, from coordinate 2,613,286 downwards.
GCCAAACCTCTCATTTGGCATATGGGGAAACCGAGGCCCAGAGAGGTAGAATTGGAGCCCTCTTGTTCCAAGTGCGCTCCACCTTCCACTGCACCTACTGAAGTCTATTTGTAAGTCTTTCCCTGGGCCCTAGGGGGCACAGTGGTTAAAGCACTGGGCCTGGAGTCAGGAAGACCTGAATTCAAATGTGACTTCGGATATTTTATTAGCTGTGTGACCCCTCTGTGTGCCTTGGTTTCCTCATCTGTAAAATAGTAACACCTGCCTCCGGGGTTGCTGTGAGGAACAAATGAGTTAATGTTTGTTAAGTGCTTATTCTTAGCACAGTCCCTGGCACATAGTCGGTGTTAACAAAGGCTTGTTTCCTTCCCCTCCTTTCTCCAATCTGCTGGGGGTAGAGGAAATCACCAGAGAAGACTCTTTCATTGCTATAATAACACAGATGATTGATGCCTGCTCTGGGGTCTAGAGTTCTCAAACAGAGATCTCAAATAAGAAGACTGACCTTGGTAGGAGCTCTCTCCCTCTTATTCCCCCCCTCCCCCCCCAGGTCGGAAAGGAGAAGGACCACTGCTAACACTCCTCTGGGACATCCTTTCGGGCCAGGATCTGTTCATACCTAGAATGAAGCTACATGGAATCTGGCTTTGAAACAAGAGAAGGAATGACTCTCTACGGCCCCAGCCTGGGCCACCTCATCTTTCGGTGTCTGCATCTCAGCCAGGATGAAGGAGCTGGTCTCTTGCCAGCTGCTGCCCTGAGTCATGAGCAGGCCGGGGTGGGGTGGGGGAAACCAAAGGCTGGTTGTGATTTTGAATGGCCCCCAGTGAGTGAGTGCCTTTACTTTGATCATCCCTTGCCTCAGCCCATCTGTAAACAGATGTTGATGGAGACAAACAGCCCATAAAGGCAGGAGTGATGGGAGAAGTCTCAAAGGCACATGTCCCCTTCACTAACCCCACCCCCCTCCAAAGCGGCTACCCTAGAGAGTAGAGGAGGGGAAGGACTGTATAGAGAAGGCTGGTGAACAGATATAGATTCCCCTGGGGGCAATGGCAAGGCAGGGTGGGGGTGGGTGATGTCTATGTTTAGAAAGCTGGGAGGAGGGGTGGGATAAGCTGGCTTTGTTAAGTCTTCTCTCCTGAGGGACTGGGAGCTACAAAGGTAAATCCTTTCAGGGTGGCAGAGTTAAAGACTCAGGCCTCATTCTCACTCTTCCAGAGTTCATAAAAGTCCAATGGAAAGACAAAAGTCGAGATGATTGGCGATGGCCCAGGATACAGTGGATGACCTTGGTGTCTTTGATTCTGACCAAGCTCTAAGCACTCGGCAGTACCTGCTTCAACTGTCTTCATGGCCATTGGAACAAATTATTCTTATCCACCCATTCTGCTGGGGAAAATGTTCATATGCTTGGAGCAGACATCCCCTAACAACCCCCTAAATGAATTCATTGATAGGTTTGAGGTCCGTCAGTTACCCTCAACTTGGTTTGGCCTGTCTGCTTAGTTTTATGGGGCTGTGGCCGCTGCACATGTCATAGCTTCTTGGAGCCACGAATGAGGATCGAGTGGCAGGTGGATGCCAAAAGTTGGATGAGCAACCCTGAAAAGGGCTTGGAAAGTTCTCACACCAAAAGTGGTAGTCCTCTTGTAACACCCCCCCACCCACACCCCCCCCACACACACACGCCCCAAAGTTTTTATTGTTATTGTTCAGCTATTTTAGTCATGTTCAACTCTTCGTGACCCCATTTGGGTTTTTCTTGAAAGAGATAATGGAGTGGCTTGCCAATTCCTTCTCCAGTTCATTTTACAGATGAGGAAACTGAGACACCCAGGGTTGAGTGATTTGCCAAAAGTCACACAGCTAATAAGTGTCTGAGACCAGCTTTTAACTCAGATCCTTCTGACTACAGGCCCAATGCTCTATTCACTGAGCCACTTACCTACCTTGAAGACAGCTAGAGGAACAGTTAAGGAGGAAGGACATTTCAAGAATGGGGATAGCCTGTACATACCTCAGAAAGGCCAGCAAAGACAACAAACTTGCTCCAGGTCAGTGAAGCCCTCCATACATTCCCATCCAACCACTTACTTACATTAGACCCCAATAGGAGTCTGGGAAGTGTAACTGGCTGATCACAGTAAGAGTAGAGGCCCTCACTGAAAAAAAAACTGACTCTGAAACTAGGAAGAATTGTTCAACATAAGAGGCTAGACTTCTCTCACATGCTTGGAGGTGACAGGTTTCCTTCAATCCTTGGCTAAGAGGTTTCTAGCCCTTGCTGGAAGAGTGCAACCAACCCATACCGTTTTTCTTCATATTCCTTTGTTTGTATTCTTCATCTTCCCTGAAATGACCTTTCCCCTTTCTCTGTCATCCCAAAACTACTTATCTTTATGGCCCTACTCTGTAAGCTTTCTTTTATTCTTCTAGCAAGAATTAAAATCTTTCTGGATATAGTGGAAAACCCCCAGAACTGGGGGTCAGGTCACCCGGGCTAAGCCACTGCTTCACAAATTAGCTTGTTCAAGTAACTTTGAAGGAGCCACTTGACCTTTTTTTTGCCCCAGTTATCTCATTCTTAAAATCAGGGGGGTTGGAGTTGGAGTTTACTTCTGACTCTTTGATTCCTCTGAAACCCAAGGGTACTTCACCTCTCTCTGATGGCATATTCTTTCTGGCATCATCATTATCCTTGTACATGTCTTCTCTCCTATGAGAGGCTATAGGTTGTTTGAGGGAAGTGAAGAAAGAAAATCAGTATGCTTCAGACTGTATTAAGACACCATCAGTTCTTTCTCTGGAGGCAGATAGCATTTTTCATCATAAATCCTTTGGTGTTATCTTGGATCGCTGTATGGCTGAAAATAGCTCAGTCATCCACATTCATTGTACAATATTACTGTTACTATGTATAATGTTCTCCTGTATCTACTCACTTCACTCTGCATCAGTTCATGCAAGTCTTCCCAGGTTTTTCTGAAAGCATCCTGCTCATCATTTAAAAAAATTTTTTTTAAACAGCATTTTATTTTTTCATATAAAAAAAGTTTTCAACATTCTCTTTTATAAGGTTTTGAGTTCCTAACTTTTTTCTCCCTCCCCTTCTCTCCCCTCCCACCTCCCCAAGATGGCAAGCAATCTGATATAGGATATACACATACAATCATGTTAAATATATTTCCACATGAGTCATGTTGTGAAAGAAGAATAGAACAAAAGGTAAAAACCAAGAGAAAGAAAAAACAAAACAAAAAAGGTGAAAATAGTATGTTTTGATCTGCATTCTGATGTCACAGTTATTTCTCTGGATATGGATAGTATTTTCCATCATGAGTCCTTTGGAATTGTCTTAGATGTTTATATCATTGACTGAGAAGAGCCAAGTCTATCAAATTTGATCATTGCACAATGTTGCTGCTACTGTGTGCAATATTCTTCTGGTTCTGTTTGCTTCACTCAGCATCAGTACGTGTAAATCTTTCCACGTCTTTCTGAAAGCAACCCACTAATCATTTCTTATAATTATTCCATTATAATCACACACCACAACTTGTTAAGCCATTTCCCAATTGATGGACATCTCAATTTCCAATTTCTTTACCACAACAAAAAGAGCTACTTTAAGTATTTTTGTACAAATAGTTGCTTCTTAACACTTGGTAAGGGTTATGGGATTTAAAGATCTTCCATGCCCCATTGGACTTGCTGATGTAGCAGGAAGGGGTGGAGCTAGAGGAAGCGGAAGCCAAGCTAGAGTTCCTGCGGTGACTGGCAGCGGTAGCAGCAGCAGCAGCAGCGGTAGTGGCCGAGGTGAAGGCGGAGGCGCAAATCCCTTTTTTTGAGCCAGCCAGAATTTCTGCTAAGGATTCCTGCTGAGGACTTCCAGGGACTGGAACTTTGGGGGGCTAGAACTGCTGAGAGCATGCTTCCTGGATGCTGAGCAGTTATTGTGAGTGGGGAGAGGAGGACCTTTGCCTGAGGTAGCCTGTTCTGTTTTAAAGGTTTGAGAATGTGGGTGTTTACTACATTAACTATGTGTGTCAACTTTATAACTACAGTGATGGCTTTGACTTTCTGGTTTTGGGACTCAGTTATTTGGTATTTTAATAAATGTTCTAGCTTTATCCCCCATATAGAAAGCCTGGCATATGATGTGATTAATAACCACATTACATATTTATAATTGCCATAAGCATTGTGAATATTGCATTGTTGTTACATCTGGCAACAAGGATGGGATAACAAAATGTCAGGCCTTTATTTGGAAGAAGGGGAGCTTTAGAGGGAGAAATGGCTATCCCAGGATGGGAGGATTTGCCTTATTCCTTTCTAGCCAGAGAATGGGCCAAAAACACAGGGCCCTGTGAAAACTGGGAACCAAGACTAAAAGAGGGAGAACCTGGAGATGTGGAAAGTTGTTTGCAAGGAACACCCATAGATACAGGCAAAGAACTGGCAGGAGTGTGCAGGAGAGGCTGGGTCCTACTAACAAGTTACCACTTTATGTGTAAAAGTAGGGATAAGCTGCTGGAGGAAAGAGCTTGGATGGCTAGAGAGTTGGCTGGTTTTCCTGAAGATTCTTCTGTGTCACAGCATTCAGAAGAACAAACTGGAGGGACTCAGGTGATCCAGGAACAAGCTACTGTTCATGTAGCTAAAAAGAAGCAAAAAACTAGCAGAAGGAATGTGCATGCAGCTTCTGTACAGGCTGAGCAGAGTTGCCCCAACAGCTGCCAGGAGAATGTGTGTGAGGAGAATGGAACAAGGTTAGATGAGGAGTCTTCTAATGTAGAAGTTCTCCCCATTCGAAGAAGACAGGAGAGCCGCCAGGGCCAAACAGACTCCAGGGAGATAATTGAGGATTTCACTCAACAGGAGATCACTGATATATTGAGTAGATTCACCCAAAGAATGGGAGAGTCTTTAGTGTCTTGGATAGTAAGAATCACTAAGAGGAATAACACTGGACAGTGAGGACTGTTTAAAATTCATAAGTATCAGTCAGAATCCTTTTGTCCACCAAGCTTTTAGGGATCACCATAGTCGAGGAGGCCTCAACAGAACTAATCTGTTAGCCTTAGCTGCAGAGGGATGCAGAAAGCAATATCCTACTGACTACGCCATAATGTAATGCCAAGCAAAGGCAACTTCCCAAGGTTCAAAATACCAGCATAGCTGCTCTCCATTTTATTCAGTGACAAATTAAGAACAGAGAAAATAAAAATATAGCATAATTCAAAATACAGCATTCACCAAGCGTAATTCAATAATTTCCAAGTACTACTCCACCCCTGTACATTACATTCATTTAGTCAATCACAGAGTCCCTCTGCTAAGTACTAATCCACCCCTAGGCTCTACATTCATTTAGTCAGTCACAAAGCCCCTCTTCTTAAGTGGAGATTAGTTTCCAATCATAAGCAAAGTATATTCATTTGGTCAGTCCCAGAGCACAAAAAAGTCAAAAGTTTCCCACCCTTGGATCACAACTGAATAGGCCATCTACCCCAGAATTACAACAAGCTTAAGCACATCATTTAATACCCAAAGAGAGGTTTTTTCTTCATCTTGACCAGAGGCAAGTTCTCAACAATCTTTGTTCCTGGGGAGACAAAGCTTAGCAAGGCCACAAGATACATTGCCAATGTCCTCATTAATTCATTCTCTGTCTGAAGAACAGTCCCAGGACCCCTGAAAATATGAGCAAAACCCTCTTCCAGAATTTCTGTAAACATACAACAAGAAAATCCTTCTTCAGGGCTTCTGAACCAACAGCAAGGTTCCAGGACCTCTGCAACAACAGCATTGGCCTTCACCAGTAGGCACAATTCACTCTCTGTCTGCAGAACAGTCTCAGAACCCCTGAACCAGCAGCAAGGTTCCAGGACTTCTGCAACAACAGGACTGTCCTTCACCAGTGGACAAATCTGGCAAAACAATATCAAAACAGACAAAGTACCAGCATAAAAGCCATGTCTCCTCAGTCCTTGTCAGCTCTGGGTGGCGGCTCTCAAAAGTCCTGGGCAGTTCGAACTGGCCCTCAGCAATCCTCTCAGTCTCATCTCTCTGGCTCCATGATGCTACTTCCAAAAAAATTCTTCTGCCTCTCTCTGCTTGTGCCTCTTTAAATTCACATCCCCAGCTCCTCCCAATCCAGCCCTCTCTTTTCACGTCAACAAGTCCATCCCACAAGTGGGATTCACAAGCTCTGGGTTTTAACACAATCAATCCAAAAACCAAGCCAATACAGGGGGATCTTTAAATTCCATTACTATTACACCCTTTTAAAAATAATCTCTTTGGTATACAGATCTAGTAGTGGTACTGCTGGATCAAAGGGTATGCACAGTTTTATAGCCTTTTGGGCATAGTTACAAATTGTTCTTCAGAATTGTTGGATCAGTTTACAATTCCACCAACAGTGCATTAGTGTCCCTATTTTTCCACATCCCTTCCAATATCTGTCATTTTCCTTTTCTGTCATATTAGCCAATCTGATAGGTATGAGGTGCTACTTCAGAGTTGTTTTAATTCACATTTCTCTAATCAACAGTAATTTAGAACATTTTTTCTTATGACTATAGAGAGCTTTAATTTCTTTGTCTGAAAACTGCCTGTTCATATCCTCTGACCATTTATCAATTGAGGAGTGACTTGTATTCTTGTAAATTCTCTATATTTTTGAGAAATGAGGCCTTCATCAGAGATTCCTGCTATAAAAATTGTTTTCTATCTTTCTGCTTTCCTTCTAATTTTGGTTGCATTGGTTTTGAAACCAGATCCCTTTACTCCCAGTCCCACATGCTTGTTGCCTTCATTCCTTCCTGCACTTTTCCCCCTTTTCATTCCTGCCTTTCTTCCTCTTCCTTCCAATGTTTTACTAATGCCTTTCATATGTCAGTGATTTCCTGATTTACCCTCCTAACTGAATTTTCTCCTGTAACAAAGAAAAAAAAGTAAACAAAACCAACACACAAATCAGCTTCATAGGACAATGTAGTTGAACTCTGAAACTGTGGTTCCCCATGTCTCTGCAGAGAGAGGATAAGGGTGTTTATCTTGTATACTGTGGGAATAAGACAGGTCATTGCAATGAATCTGCAATGAACTCTTCCCACAGTGCATAGTGATCTGTAACAAAGCTATATCTGAGATTTCTATAGTGTTTCTATTTTCAGAATTTCCCTCCATCAACATATTATCCTTAACATCTTCCTGGGAGAAAAACCTTTCTCCTGAATCTCCCTCTTTAGTACCCTATGACCTTCCCAGGAATTAAGTTTGAGTCCAACACAAAGAGGAAATTTTGTTCTGGGTCTATCTATTCTCTTTACTCCTAAATTATTCACTCAAATCTGTATCTATAGGGGCCACTAGGTGACGCAGTGAATAGAGCACCTGCCCTCCAGTCAGGAGGACCTGAGTTCAAATTCAACCTCAGACACTTAACATTTACTAGCTCTGTGACCTTGGGCAAGTCACTTTACCTCAATTGCCCTGCCTTCCCGCCTCCAAAAAGAAAAAAAAAACCTGTATCTATAGTTCTATTCCCTAAAGCTCCAAAATATGAGTTCCTGGTTCTTTATTTAAATTTTATAAATTTGTATAAGGTTTTATATGTTTGTGGGTTACATAAGTTTATATATGTCACATATATGTTTAAACAACCATCAGTAAACACAAATATTTAAATGCACAAACAAGAAAAACAAGAAAAAGATTTCATATGAAACCATAATCATTATTTATTATTTGGTATTTTTAAAACATAGATTAATTTTTATCAAAATGGTACCCAAATCATCCTATTTGTTTTTACTGTCACTTCTGAATTCTCTTCATCTCTACATTTTTATGGATTTTGTTGCTATTATTTTATAGCTACCAATAATAATAGCTAATATTTATATAGCACTTTCCAGGCTTGCAAAAGCATTTACATATATTATCTCATTAGACCCTCACAACAACCCTTTGTGGTAATTTCTATTTTCTATTTTAAAGATGACAAAATTGAATCTGAGAGAGGTCAAGTGACTTACCCAGGGTTACAAATCTAATAAGTGTCTAAGACTAGATTTGCACCAATTTCTTCTTGACTCCCAGTTGAATCAGTGCTCTATTTACAACAAAACATTGCCTTCCAGGAGTGGTCATTGTATGTAATGCGTTCTCAATTTCAACTTTTTTCAGTTTGAATCTCTTCATACAAATTTTCTCATATTACTTTTTATTTATCATGTTGTCAAGGATTTTTCTTAGGATTTCCGTGGTTTGGAAATTCTCTACAATAAAGTAGTTCCCTTAGTGGATATCTTCAAGAACTGCCAGAGAGTTGGAGAATATCAATGATTTCCTTAGGGTCAGAAAGCTAGTAAGAGTGAAAGGCAGACTTCAAATTCAGATCTTCCTGATGCTAGGTCCTGCACCCAAAGCCCTATGGCACTATGGCTTTTTGGATAGTTCTTTCTTTTTTTGGGGGGGGGGGAGGAAGGCTGGACCCATGATTTCACTGGTGTAGGAAACTTCCGGTGAAGAAATTCGTAGGGAATTAGCTGTCTGGAACACTGAGAGGTTAAGTAACTTGAATAGGGTTACAGCCAGTATATATCAGAAGTAGGCTTGGATCCAGGTCTTTCTGCCTATGAGGCTAGCTCTCAATTGTATTGTACTTTGTATTTTTTTAAAATTATTTTAGTTTTAAAACTAACAAGGATTTCTCCCTTTCACTTCGTTCCTGGTAGTGGAATGGGGAAATACAACAAAGCCCCTATAACAAATGTACAGTCAAACAAAACAAGTTCCCACTTTGCTCATGTCCAAAAATGTATTTTTCATTCTTTATCTTGTGTCACATTGGCCTACCTGTGAAGAGGAGGGTAGCAGGCTTCATTATCAGTCCTTTGGAGTGGTGGTTGGTTGCTGCATCAGTCAGAGTTGTCTAGTCCTCCAAAGTTGCATGACTTGGTATTTCTTACAGCGTAATACTGTTTGTTTCATTCACATATCCCAGTCTGCTCAGCCATTCCCTAGTGGTTAGATATGTGAATTGTTTCCATCATTTTGCTATTTGAAACAAGGTTTGCTAGGAATAGTTTTGCATAGATTGTTTTCTTTTTCTCCTGTCAATGAGCACCTTAGGATATCTATCATCCAATAGTGGAGTCACTGGGTTAAAGGGCACGAACAGTTCTGTAGCTCTTATGGTAAAATTCCATCTTGCTTTCCAAAAAGATTGGCACGGCTTCTGGATGCCCTGGCTCCAGCCTCCACCATACTCCCTTTCCCTTCTCTCTCTGCCAACACATTCTTGAGTCACTGAATACAGTTTTTTTCAGGATTATATTCACAACATAAAAGAGAAAATTCAGAAATAGTAATAATGAAAATGGCATATGCTGTATTTATACAAATCAGTTAGTAAATCCTCCTGCCAGTCTTTGAGAGGCAGTGTGGTGTCATGGAAAAAAACACTGGACAGTATTGGGTGTGCTACCAAGAGCTGGGTCAGCTTCATTCTTGTCATTGTATACCCCATACAGTGTCGGACACATAATAAGGAAAGAGATAGGGGATGGACCTGTAATTTCATTGGTATAGGGAACTCCCTGGAGAGGAAACTTCCTCTACCATTATAGGGTGGCACCTCCTCCACAACTCATGGTCTTAGGGGCTATGAATAGAGCATGGGCCCTGGAGTCAAGAGGACCTGAGTTCAAATGTGGCCTCAGACTGTAATAGTAATGGAATTTAAAGATTCCCCTGTATTGGCTTGGTTTTTGGTTTGATTGTATTAAAACCCAGAGCATGTTAATCCCACTTGTGGGATGGACTTGTTGATGTGAAAAGAGAGGGCTGAACTGGGAGGAGCTGGTGACATAATTTTAGAGAGACACAAGAAAAGAGAAAGGCAGAAGAATTTTTTGGAAGCAGCATCTTGGAGGGCAGAGAGAGACTGAGGATTGCTGAGGGCCACTTTGAATTGCCCAGGACTTTTGAGAGCTGCCACCCAGAGCTGCCAAGGACTGAGGAGACATGGCTGTTTTGCTGGTACTTTGTCTGTCTGTTTTGATGTTGTTTTGCCAGATTTGTCCACTGGTGAAGGACAGTCCTGTTGTTGCAGAGATCCTAGAACCTTGCTGTTGGTTCAGAGCTCCAGAGACTGTTCTGCAGACAGAGAGTGAATACTGTCCACTGGTGAAGGACAGTGCTGTTGTTGCAGAATTGTTGGAACCTTGCTGTTGGTTCAGAAGCCCCGAAGAAGGATTTTCTTGTTGTATTTTTACAGAAATCCTGGAAGGGGTTTTGCTAATGTTTTCAGGGGTCCTGGGACTGTTCTGCAGACAGAGAATGAATTAATGAAGACACTGGCAATGTATCTTGTGGCCTTGCTAAGCTTTGTCTCCCCAGGAACAAAGATTGCTGAGAACTTGCCTCTGGTCAAGATGAAGAAAAAAATCTCTCTTTGGGTATTAAATGATGTGCTTAAGCTAGTTGTAACTCTGGGGTAGATTCAATTGTGATCCAAGGGTGGGGAACTTTTGACCTTTTTGTGTTCTGTGATTGAACAAATGAATGTACTTTATTTATGATTGAAAACTAATCTCCATTTGAGAAGAGGGGCTTTGTGATGGACTAAATGAATGTAGAGCCTAGGGGTAGAGTAGTATTTAGAAGAGGGACTTTGTAATTGATTAAATCAAGGTAATGTCCAGGGGTGAGGTAGTACTTGATTAAATCACACTTGGGGGTAGTACTTGGAGATTATTGAATCACACTTGGTAAATGCTGTATTTTGAATGATGTTAAATTTTGATTCTATCTGTTCTTAATTTGTCACTGAATAAAATGGAGAGCACCTATGCTGGTATTTTGAACCTTGGGAAATTGCCTTTGCTTGCCATTACACAGACACTTAATACTTGCTAGCTGTGTGACCTTGAGCAAGTCACTTAACCCCAATTGCCTTGTCTTCTGCCCTCAGGGGAAAAAAAAGAACTGCCTAGAGCACTGAGAAGTTAAGTGACTTAGCTAGGGTCACACAGCCAGTATGTTTTAGATACAGGACTAAAACCCAGGTCTTCCTGAGAGGAAGGGAAATGTTCATCATCCTCCAGCCATCCTGTTGATGAACCTTTCTGATCTCAGCTAGGTTGGTCCTCAGACAATAGTCCATCCTTGTGTCTGTATTAAAGCTAGGATTATCAGAAACCCAGGCCAAATAGGAATAATTTGGATAACTTTAAAATTCACTATGTGTATGGGGCAGCCAAGTGGCACAGTGGTTAGAGTGCCAGGCTTGGAATCCGAAAGACTCATTTGTGAGTTCAAATTTGGCCACAGATACTAGCTGTGTGACACGGGGCAAGTCACTTAACCATGTTTGCTCAGTTTCCTCATCCGCAAAATAAGTTGGAGAAGGAAATTGCAAACCACTCTAAAGGGGGTCACAAGGAATGGGATGAAACCGAAAAAGACTGAACAACAACAAAATTCACTATACTCTATAATATATATATGTATATATATACTAAAACACATTATATGTAGTATATTTTATATATAATGCTATAATATATAGTATATATATTATATGTAGCAATATAGTATATATACTATAATAAAAAGGACCATTTTCTTCCTTATTTATCCCTCCCCCACTCCAGGCTTAAAAGGTTTCTCCGGATTTGTAGTAACACCTATGGCCACCAAGATTCCCAAGCATCATCTTCCTTCTCTCTAACTCCAATGAGAATATAGAATATCCTTCCTGGTGCCTGAGTTGGTCCCGCCCAAATTCTGGCTCCTTATCAGGCTAGGCCCAACCTCAGTCAGCAGTCAAACTACTGCTTAGTAGGTCCTCGGTGCCACCCCACCTGACTAGTTCTCCCTGAACACCACCTGTTTGTTTCCTTCACCACCTGTGTCCCTTCGCCTTCACCCAAAGGATTATTGTATCAGTTATCACAGTTTCCCATCACCCACAAAGGGAATAATTTATCTAGATCCTCAGTTCTTTGCATTTACCATTTTATAGCTGGGAAAGTGAAGGCATAAGGAATTCAATGACTGACCCAAGGTCACAGGACAGAGTAAGTCCCAAAGAGCCAGCTGGGTATACAAGCCAAGTCTCTTCACTCATGGCCCAGGACTCTGGCATAGGCCAGCCCTCAACAAAATCATTAAAGCATTGAGGTTTGTCCACAGAGGAATGGGAGTGGGATAGAGTCCCATGATCCTATGGGTTAGACTTGCAGTCTGGCTCTCAGAAGGCACATTTCACCAGAAGTGTGTAAAAAGGCATAGTGTCCAAAATGAGGGATAGAGGGTAAGAGAGAGAGAGAGACAGAGACAGAGACAGAGATGCAGGAAGACAGAAACAGAAAGAAAGAAAAAGAGACAGACAGAGATGAAGTGAAATAGAGAGACAAGAGACAGAGTGATGAGAGAGGTAAAGGATTTTAAAAATACATTCTATGTGCCAGGCACTGGGATTGAAATAAAAACATATTCTAAAGATAATATTAAGTTTTAATTTCTAATATGGTAAATATCAACAGATACATATAATTCACTTACACAAAAGCTCTCTGGGTGGTCCTCAATTTTTAAGAGGGCAAAGGGGTACTGAAATCAAAAAGTTTCACACCACTGACTTTGAGAGGTGCACTGAGATACCAAGTGACTTGCTCAGCCAGTATGTATCAGTTGGGAATTGACTTCAATGCCTCTGCAAATATTATTTAATAATTTAATAAATTTATTTATGTACTTTTGGTTTACAACATTAAGTTCCACAAAGTTTTGAGTTCCAAATTTTCTCCCCCTCCGTCTCTCCCCCACCCAATGGTGACATGTAATCCAATATAGGTTCTACAAATATCTTCACATTAGACATTAGTCAAGTTGTAAAGAAGGATTATAACCAATGGAATGAACTATAAGAAAGAATAAAACAAAGCAAAAAAAGAGATAGAGAGCAAGTAGTTTGCTTCAATCTGCATTCAAATTCTGTAGTTCTTTCTCTGGATGTAGATGGCCCTTTCCACCATGAGTCTTTTGGAGTTGTCTTATACCCTTGCATTGCTGAGAGGAGCCCAGTTGTCAAAGTTAGTCATCACAGATACGATGTGTCTGTAATTGTGTACAATGTTCTCCTTGTTCTGCTTCCCTCAGCATCAGTTTATATGTCTCTCCAGGTTATTATGAAGTCTGTCTGCTCCTCATTTCTTATTGGGCAACAGTATTCCATTACATTCATATGCCATAACTTGTTTAGTCATTCCCCAATTAATGGGTATCCTCTTGATTTCCAATTCTTTGCCACCACAAAAAGAGTTGCTATAAACATTTTTGCACACGCAGGTTCTTTCACCACTTGTATGATCTCTTTGGGATACAGCCCTAGAAGTGGTATTGCTGGGTCAAAGAGTATGCACATTTTTATAGCCCTTTGGGCATAGTTCCAAATTGTGCTCCAGAATGGTTGGATCAGTTCACAACTCCACCAACTCTGCAAATATTTGTTACCCACTTAAACAATAAGGGTGATCAGGAAAGGCCTTACAGAAGATGTGGTGCCTGAATACCACAAACATTTAATCATGTGCAAGGCACTGTAAAAACCCATTCTTCCTCAATGGAAACAAGAGGGCAGCTACCCATCCATCCAAAATGTTGTTTCTTAGTGTTCTGGGGGGGAGCCATTCAAGAGGATGATCTGGGGTCCTATATGAATTTAATATAGACATCAAGTTTCCCACCAAGTTCTACAGAGTAAGAGTCATTTCTTGAAGAGGCCATCTTTGAGGTTGCCTTTGGGGGAAAAAAAGTCTAATTAAAATCTTTAGATGTTTCATCTTCTACTCTTCTGGCCCTGTCATTTATTTATTTGTGTGTGATTGCAGACCTCAGTGTCTTTGCCTCGGATTTTCCATCTGTCAAATGGGAGAGAAGAGAATTATCACCCACGACTATTCAGGGTTGATGGATGGTGCCTGAAGATTCACACATATGTCATCAGAATAGCTGGTCAGCTACTGGTATGATTTGAAAGGCCTTTACAAGCTTAATAAATTTGCTTCATATCAGACCCAAGGAATATAACTGGGGCAGCATCTATCCACTGTGAGTCTGGTAGTCAGAAGCTCTGGATTTGAGTTTTGACTCCATCTCTTACCTTCAACTAACCCCTAACTTCCTGGGTCTCATTTCCTTTTCTATCAAATGAAGTTAATAATTTCAAATCACACCTCTAATACAGACTGACTGTGTGATCCTGAGCAAATCACTTAACCTCTGCATTCTCTAGGCCAGGGCTTCTTATAGTTTTTCTACTTGAGACCCTTTTTCACCCAAGAAATTTTTGCAAGACCCTAGGTATGTAGGTATATAAAATAGGTATACAAATCAAACATTTAATGATAATAAATCATAAAAAAAATTTTAAAACAATTCTTTGTCATACGTATAACTTTGCCATTTATTAAAAACAAAAGCAAATTTGCATTCCAATGACATGGATGTGCTTGTTTATTTTTACATAAAGAATTAAATTTTGGCAGAATATTTGATACTGCAGGATGTAGAACATCTTCAATGTTTTTCATAGTTTATTGATATTTTGATTTCACAATCATTAATGTTAATGCTGAGAATGCCACTTCACATAAGTACATCTTACAAAATGGTGGAAATATGTTTAGAGTCATTTCAGAAAATGTTGGAAATTCTGTCCTAATCCCAAATCAAAATTCAATTAAAGATTTTGTATGTACAGCAAAAACACTGCGATTCATAACATACAACAGTCTCAAATCGAAGCCTAGGTGTTTCTGACACTGTTCATTGGTGTTGAGTGGCGTGATGGCAGGCACAGTGCAAAGTGCTCATGTTGTGTGTTCAGAATCAAGGCTGCAGTGAAGTTATAAGATGCAAACAGTCAAGTGCTGCCAGAAACACTTTGGATTCATTACGCATTTGATTTTGAATTAATTTTCGATTGTTGCACATTTAGAAACCTTATACTGTTGCCAATTTTTTTTGTAACCCCCCACATTCAGTTATGAGACCCACAGTTTAAGAAGCACTGCTTTAGGCAACTCTTTAAGACAATGAATTTCAGAGAAGATGCTAACCTGCATTGGTAGAGGGAATTTTCTCACTGGGATCTGAAATCACAGGCCCAGATTGAGTCCCTAAAGTGTTAGCATGAATATGAGCCTATGTTGTTTTTATGTCCTATGTAAGTGAAGACACACAAGGCTAAGGCTTTGAGTATAGAACTGGGAGGCAGGTATTGGTCATAGCACAAGAAGACCTTATTTTGAAAGGACATACTCTGAAGACTTGAAATCCTGGCAAGGAGGTGGGGGAGAATTATAGGAAGGAAGGAAGGAAGGTAGAAAGGAAGGAAGGAAGGAAGGAAGGAAGGAAGGAAGGAAGGAAGGAAGGAAGGAAGGAAGGAAGGAAGGAAGGAAGGAAGGAAGGAAGGAAGGAGGGAGGGAGGGAGGGAGGGAGAGAGGGAGGGAGGAAGGAAGGAAGGAGGGAGGGAGGGAAGGAAGGAAATAAGGAAGGAAGGAAGGAAGAGGAGACTGACTTGAAGTCTTGTTGAAGCAGGGCAACATAGGAATGAGATGCTGCTGCCAGGCTCCCCTACTTTCTTTCCCCTTTGAGAATCCTAGTTAACCAGATAGAAATAGGAAGGAAGGAGATGGGGAATAACTATGGTCAGTGACTTGGAGAGCTAGTAAATAATTCAATTCAAATTAACAAACATTTATTAAATTCAAGGTACTTTGCTACACAATGGAGATATGGAGACAAAAGTGAAAACGGTGTGGTCCTGGATAAATTTATATTCCACTGTGGGGAGGAGCAAGAGGATAGCTACCCATGTAAATGTAAAGTCTATACAGAAGTTTCCGGAGGGAGAAAGAGTGCTGATAAATGGGGAGATCAGGAGAGACCACATGGAGGAGGTGGCCCTGAAGACCTTCGGCTCACTTGGGATATGGTTGGGGCTCTTTGAGTCAAGGGGGGCTCCTCCTCCATCATGGGGGGGTGGGATCAGGGTCAAGGGAGAAGTTGGGGGCAGGAGGACAAGAGTCAAAACTAAACTCTGGCCCACACTCCCTTACCTCTGGCCTGCTCTCTCATAGTGCTGAATATTTATTTTCACTTGGGCTACTCAGTCAAGGGGTTGAGGTAGGGGGAAGGGAGGAGAGATGCTTTATGCTTTCAATCTATTTCCAATTTGCTGTTATGATTCTTGGGTCAGTGACACTAACACTTTTTCATAAGAGGTTTTAGCAATAACCAGATTGGGCTGGGGCTTCCCTTGTTTAAAAAAAAAACAAACAAAAAAACAAAATTCTGGATGGCTGGGGGTGGGAAGGGAGATACACCAATGGGATCTGTCAGTAACATAGGGCTAGTTATAAGCCATGCCATGAATTAGGATGAAACACCTAAGCAGGAAATATAGTCTACACAACATCACAGTCTGTCTTGCCTGCCCTGGGGTGCTGTCAGTCTGCCTTGGGAGGTGACTACAAAAATCGTATTCTATACCTTTCCTCCAAAATCTTTTTTTTTCTTTTGGAGAGGGGAAGGCAAGGCAATTGAAGTCAAGTGACTTACCCAAGATCATACAGCTAGCTAGTAAGTGTGTCAAGTGTACGAGGTCCCATTTGAACTCAGGTCCTCTTGACTTCAAGGTCAGTGCTCTATTCACCAGGCCACCTAGCTGCCCCCAACATCTTTAATAAACACTGGTAAGATCCTTTTAAACAGTAGCATGGAATCAGGGAGATGGAGTTGCCTCAGGGGCCTTGAACAGCAGTATGAACTTTGCTGTATGACCTTGGATCAGTGAGTTAATCTCTCTGGGTTCCTTCTGAAAAACAGAGATAGAGTCAGAGCCTGGGACTACTTCCAAAAGGAACCCAAATAACATACCGGTTTGTCTCAAATGCATCCCATCCCACCATCAAGAAGAAACAATTCACAAGTTCCTAAATGTGTTGTTTGCCTGTGTTGGGATGGGAGGGGGTGAGAGAGATTAAAAACTTAGAATGATTGCTGTGGAATTTAGAGCTTCCCTTCCTCCTCCCTTGTGGCCCAGGTATGTGTTCACACAGGTGTGGGTGGAGAGGGGAGAGTCTCCAAAGATTTGTCCTCAGCTTTTTTTTCTTTTTTCCTCTAAATGCTCTTCCTAGACAAGCTTAAGCTTATGGCCTCAGTTACTATCCCCATGCAGCCTTTATCTCTATTTTTAGTTCTAACCTCAACTTCTTCCCTGAACCCTTGGCCTAAATTTCTGTGATGGCTCCATCCTTATGTCTCACAAGGATCATAGACATGGAGCTGGAACCGATCTCAATGGTCATCCAGTTCAACTTCTCCTTTTATAAATGAGAAAACATACTGCTTCACACAGGTACTGAGCACCGTTGGAAGCAGGATTTGAATCCAGAAACACTGGTCTGTGGTATCACATTGGCTCCCAACTCAATATGCCCAAACGGCTCATCTTTCCCCCAAAACCCGGTCCTTTGGACTTCATTATTTTTGTCTTTACTGAATCTCTCTGAGTCTTTTCACTGACTGTTCCCCATGCCCGGAACATTCTCCCTCCTTACCTATACCTCCTAGCCTCCCTAGCTTCCTTGAAGGCTCCACTCAAATCCCTTCTTCTGCAAGAGGTCTTTCCCAGTCTCCTTCTCTGCCAGTACTTTCCTTCTGAATTTACCATACAGTTGTACTATGTATACCTTGTTGTAGCAGCAAGCACCCCAGCGTCTCCAGGGTGTCTGCCAATACAGGTTCTTGGATCTGCTTTGTTAAAGGAAAGCAACTCAAAATGGGTTAACAAGCTTACTTCAATCAGTCAGACATATATCGTTTACCTTGTTCAGGGGAAAAAGGTCAGCACCCCGAACTTCAAAGCATACAGGCAGAATTATCAAGACATAAACAGATCAAGTAGACAGATTTCCAAACTGTCCAACCATTACATCCATACCCAGTCAACATCTGGGTTTCCACATCTGGGTTTTTCAAAGCCGGGGGACTCTCAACAACGGCTTCCCAGAATTCAGATCAAATCACAGAACACTTCTCAAAGTGAGCCCCCAAAACAAAGCTACACATCAGGGCTTATATAGCCTTCTCCTGGCTCAGAAAATGTAACAACCTTATTGACCCACTGGCCAATCAAAAAGTATCTACTGAAAAACAAGCCTCCCTCCCCAGGCTTCTGGTGCACTTTAGCCTAGGGGCAGGGAAGATCTTCCAAATTTGCATTCCCATTACACTTGTATGTCCATAGTTTTTTGCATATGGTCTCATCCATTAGAATGGAAGCTCCCTGAAGGCAAGGAATCTGCTTTTGCTTTCCTTTGTATCCCCAAGCACTTAGAGCAGCATCTAGTAAGTGCTTTGTTGTGTGACTTATTGACTATCAATCAGCTATCTCTAAGCTGCAATGAAGCACAGGTTATTTCTGGGAAGAGTCTTACACATAGTGAATTCCATCCAGGGCTGTGCTGGAAGCAGCTCAAATAAGCCAAGAAGACTGTTAAATTTGGGGGGAGCATTTATACCTTAAAAATTAAAATTAAAAAGTTTTTTAAAAATTTGAAAACCAGGTCTTGATGTATTTCTTTGTTCATTGTCTGGACTTAATAAAGTGAAAGAAAAAATGTTAATAATCCAGATTAAACTTAAAAGTGTGGTCATATTTTCTTCCTGGAAAACTAGGTATTAAATATTTACCAGCACAATGATTCCATCCATTGTATCTTGATTCTTGTATAGTACCTTTATTTTAGATATAGCTTACATTTTTCTAGTTCTCAAAACACTTTTAAACATGACTTTCAAAAAATTTTTAGTTCTAAATTGCCTCCCTCCTTTTCTCCTCTTCCTTCTCCTTAAGAAGACAAGCAATTTGATATAGATTATATATGTGCAATCATGCAAAACATTTCTATATTGGCTATGTTGCAAAAGAAAACACAGACCCACTTCCCTCTCAAAACCCCCCAAATAATAACAAGATAAAGAAAGTAAAAAAAAAATGCTTCAATCTGCATTCAGACTTCATGAGTTCTTCCATTAGAGGTGGGTAACATTTTTCATCATAAATCCTTTGGAATTGTCTTGTATCATTGTTTTGCTGAGAATAGCTAAGTAATTCACAGTTGATCTTCATATGATAGTGTTATTGTGTTCAATGTTCTTTTCTTGGTTCTGTTCATTTCACTTTGCCTCAGTTTGTAAGTCTTCTTAGGTTTTTCTAAAAGCATCTTGTTTGTCATTTCTTAAGGCATGATTGTTGTGTTTGTCCTTTATTCTCTAAAAGGACCATGATATGAGGGAATGATGACATGATGTACAGTTGACTTAGATTTGAGG
Organism: Petaurus breviceps papuanus; assembly: GCF_028583685.1. Taxonomy (NCBI): domain Eukaryota; kingdom Metazoa; phylum Chordata; class Mammalia; order Diprotodontia; family Petauridae; genus Petaurus; species Petaurus breviceps. The sequence goes on along the minus strand of NW_027187398.1, from coordinate 2,593,858 downwards.
GAGGGAGGTCTGTGCAAGGTCACCAGCCTCACTTTCTCCTCCAGAGACATCTGGGTCCAGTGGCCTGATATTCATCAGAATGACTAGAGGTGGCTTAGGATGCAATGGGAGACCCTGAGTTTTTTAGGCTAAGGTCTTTTCAGGTTCTCACTTTAAGTGAGGTAGCATCCATTCAGTGAATAGGCCTCTTTAAGAAGGGAATCAAGGGATGTCCCCTTT
>NW_027187398.1:2562128-2593539 GCF_028583685.1 Petaurus breviceps papuanus | reverse complement strand
TGGAGGGGAGGACCCTCAAGGTTGCTTGCCAAAAGAGAAACAGTTACTATTTGCTATTTACATTCACTTTGTGCTAGGCAAGCAGGGAACTATTGTTGTCTAATCTATGAGCTCCAGAGTGAATTGAGTTTCAGGCTTGATCTTTGAGGAAGAAATCTAGCCAGTAAACCCCAAGTTAATGAGGCAGTTTTCAGCCAAGAAAACGTACCTTCTTTGGGTCATATCACAATCATATGCCACAACTTGTTCAGTCATCCCCAAATTGATGGGCATGCCATCAATTTCCAGTTCTTTGCCACCACAAAGAGAGCTACTATAAATATTTTTGTCCATATAGTTCCTTTTCCTTTGATCTCTTTGGGATATAGATCTAGTAGTGGTATTGTTGGGTCAAAGGGTGTGAACAGTTGTATAGTCCTTTGAGCATAGTTCCAAACTGCTCTCCAGAATGGTTGGATCAGTTCACAACTCCATCAACAATCCATCAGTGTCCCTATTTTTCCACATCCCTTCAAACATTTGTCATTTTCCTTTTCTGTCATATTCGCCAATTTGATAGGTGTGATATAGTACCTTGGAATTGTTTTAATTTACATTTCTCTAATCAATAGTGATTTAGAATATTTTTTCATATGATTATAGATGGCTTTGATTCCTTTTTCTGAAAACTGTCTATTCATATCCTTTGACCATTTGTAATTGGGGAATGGCTAGTATTTTGATAACTTTGACTCAGTTCTTTATATGTTTGAGAAATGAGGGGAGTAGAAGCTGAAACTTGGCATGAGCTCCCTCTCCAATCATTCCCAATACATGTAAAATAACTCTAAACAAACTTTAGAGCTACAAAACCCACAAAGTGACAGAGAGAAACAAATCTCCCACTGAAGGCAGTCCAGCAGGTAGATAGGAAGGGTCTGTCGTACCAAGCTGGGAGCTGAGTTCAGTCCTGCATGAGTTGCAGCAGTTCTAGCCCTAGGGTGGCCCCAACCAGCAGCAGCCAGAGCAGACTTCAGGAGAGTGAATCACCAGCAGCTGTGGCAATTTCCAGACTTCTCAGTCCATAAACAGTGAAGACAAAGTAAAAGGTCAGTGTGGAACTCTTTTGGAAGGGAGGGGAGGGAGGATGGAAGAGAGTGGTCTGGCCCCTGCTCCCAGGGTGGGAAGTGGCAGAGCTGCTGCAGCTGCTGCCACACGGCTGCTTCCAGAACTCCTGGCCTGCAGATTGTAGACCAAGCAACCATTCAGAGAGTAATCGCTCTTGCTTTAACCTGCTTGGATCTGGATCGTGGTCTTGGGTGGTGGTCCTGGGGTGTGTGGCCAGTGAGTCAGAGCTTGTGGGGGCTGTAGAGAGGGCATCCTCCTAATAGCTCCAGTAGCTGCAAAACCCCCAGTGATTTGGGACAAAGCTTTCTCCACTGCGGAAGCAGAGTTCTACTGTGGCAAAAAGCTCAAAAGTCAAGTAATTGACTGGCAAGATAAGCAAGCAGAGGAAGCACAAACAGACCATAAAAGGATCAAGGCATGGAGTGGGAGGAAGACAGTTAAGTCAGAACTCCTGCATCAAAAGCCTCCAAGAAAAAATATTAATTGGTTTCAGGCCATGGAGGAGCTCAAGAAGAATTTTGAAAATCAAGTAAGAGAAGTGGAAGAAAAATTGGGAAGAGAAATGAGAATGATGCAAGAAAATCATGAAAAGTGAGTCAACAGCCTGTTAAAGGAGACCCAAAAACACACTGAAGAAAATAATACCTTAAAAATAGACTAATTCAAATAGCAAAAGAGGCCCAAAAAGCCAATGAGGAAAAGAATGCCTTAAAAAGTCGAATTTGCCAGATGAAAAAGGAATTTCAAAAACTCACTGAAGAGAATAACTCCTTCAAAATTAGACTGGAGCAATTGGAAGCTAATGACTTTGTGAGAAATCAAGATACTATAAAACAGATCCAAACAAATGAAAAAATAGATCCAGGAGAGATAATTTTAAAATTATTGAACTGCCTGAAAGCCACAATCAAAAAAAGAGCCTAGACACCATCTTTCAAGAAATTATCAAGCAAAATATCCCTAATATTCTAGAACCAGAGGGCAAAATAGAAAATGAAAGAATTCACCAATCACCTCTTGAAAAAGATCCCCCCCCAAAAAACTCCTAGGAATATTGCAGCCAAATTCCAGAGTTCCCAGGTCAAGGAGAAAATACTGCAAGCAGTCAGGAAGAAACAATTTGAGTATTGTGGAAACACAATCAGGATAACACAAGACCTAGCAGCTTATACATTAAGGGATCAGAGGACTTGGAATATGATATTCTGGAGGTCAAAGCAGCTAGGACTAAAATCAAGAATCACCTACCCAGCAAAACTGAGTATAATGCACCAGGGGAAAATATGGTCATTCAGTGAAATAGAGGACTTTCAGCCATTCTTGATGAAAAAAAAACAGAGCTGAACAGAAAATTTGACTTTCAAATACAAGAAACAAGAGAAGCATGAGAAAGTAAACAGGGAAAAGAAATATTAAGGAACTTACTAAAGTTGAACTATTTATACTCCTACATGGAAAAACAATAATTGTAACTCATAAGACTTTTCTCAGTATAGTTGAAGGGAATATATATGCATAAATATGTATACATACACATGTATGTATACATACATATATATGTATGTATAGGAGTGTGTTATGTATATATAAATATATGTGGGTGTGGGCATATGTATGTTCATGTATACATAGACAGAGAGCATAGGATGAGTTGAATATGAAGGAATGATATCTAAAAAATAAAATTAAGAGGTGAGAGAGGAATTTATTGGGAGGAGAGAGGGAGAGATAGATTAAGGTAAATTATCTCACATAAAAGAGGCAAGAGAAAACTGTTACAATGGAGGAGAAAAGCAGGAGGTGAAAGGGAATGGGACAACCTTATTCTCATTGAATTTGGCTTAGGGAAGGAATAACATACACACTCCATTAGGTATCTTACCCTACAGGAAAATAGGAGGGGGGTAGGGCATAAGAGGGGGAATAATAGAAGGGAGGGCAGATTGAGGGAGAGGGTAGTTAGAAGCAAACATTTTTGAAAAGGGATAGGATCAAAGGAGAATATAGAATAAGTGGGGGGGGGGAGTGGAATAGGATGGAGGGAAATATAGTTAATCTTTCACAATATAACTACTATAGAAATGATTTGGGTAATTACACATGTAAAACCTATATTGAATTGCTTATCTTCCCAGTGGGGTTGGCTGAGGAGGGAAGAAGGGGAAAAAAATCTGGGACTCAAAGTTTTAAAAACAAATGTTTAAAAAAAATTTTTTTACATGCAACTGGGAAATAAGATATACAGATACTGGGGTATAGAAATCCATCTTGCACTACTAGAAAGTTAGGAGGGTGATGGGGGAGGACATAAGAGAGAACAGACTGGGGGAATGGGTATTCATTAGGCTTGCTATTTTTGGGGTGGGGGTAGGGGAAAGATGGGAAGAAAAAATTGTAACTCAAAATCTTGTGGAAATGAATGTTGAAAACTAAAAATAAATAAATAAAGTGGAAAAAATAAATACATTTAAAAGAGAAATGAGATCTTTATTAGAGAAATTTGTTGTAAAAAATTTCTTATGGTTATCTGCTTTACTTCTAATTGTGGTCCCATTGGTTTTGTTTGTGAAAAAAAATTTTTTTTAATTTAATGTAATCAAAATTATTCCTTTTGGTGCTCTCTATCTCTTTCTTGGCCATTAATTTTTCACTTATCCATAGATCTGACAGGTAAAATTTTCCATATTCCTCTAATTTGCTTTCCCCTTAATTTGATATCACTCTTTATGTCTAAATCATGAACCCGTTTTGATCTCATTTTGGTATATTGTTGGTCTGTGCCTAATTTCTGTCAAATTGCTTTCCAATTTTCCCAGTAATTTTTGTCAGATAGTGAATTCTTTTTCAAAAAGTTGGATCTTTGGGTTTGTAAAACACTAGATCACTATAGTAATTTACTATTGTGTATTCTATTCCAATGATCCACCACTTTATTTCTTGGCCAGTACCAGATTGCTTTGATGATCATTGCTTTGTAATACAGTTTGAGATCTGGTACTGCTAGGTCACCTTCCTTCACATATTTTCCATTGAATCTCTTAATATTCTTGACCTTTTGTTCTTCTAGATGAATTTTAAAATTATTTTTTCTAGCTCTATAAAATAATTTTTTGGTAATTTGATTTGAATGACACTGAATAAGTAAATTAGTTTAGGTATAATTGTCGTTTTTATTGTATTGGCTTGGTCTACCCATGAGCAATTACTATTTCTCCAATTGTTTAAATCTCACTTTATTTGTGTGAAAAAAATGTTTTGTAATTGTGTTCATATAGTTCCTGGGCTTATTTTGGCAGGTAGATTTTCAAGTATTTTATGTTGCTTGCATTTATTGTAAATGGAATTTTTCATTCTATCTTGTGCTGTTAGACTTTGTTGGTAAATATAAAGAAATTCTGATGATTTATGTGGGTTTATTTTATGTCCTACAACTTTGCTGAAGTTATTCATTATTTCCACTAGGTTTTTTTTTTTTTTGGTTTGTTTTTTTTTTTTTTTTTTTTTTTTTTTTTTTTTTTTTTAGTTTATTCTCTAGGATTCTCTAAGTATACTATTATATCATGTGCAAAGAATGATAGTTTTCTTTCTTCACCTCTTCTAATCCCTTCAATTTCTTTTCCTTCTTTTATTGCAATAGATAGCATTTCTAGTGCAATACTGAATAATAGTGGTGATAATGGGCATCTTTACTTTACTTCTGATCTCATTGGGAAGGCATCTTACTTGTCCCTATTCCAGATAATGCTTTTATACATAATCCCCTATACAGATAATGGTTTTAGATAGATACTACTTATCATTTTAAGAAAAGTTCCATTCATTCTGATGTTTCCTGGTGTTTTTAATAGGAATGAGTGTTGTATTGTGTCAAAGGTTTTTTCTCTATTTATTTGATTTTTTTTGTTTTTGTTATTGATATGGTCAATTATGCTGATAATTTTTCTAATATTGAACCTGCCCTGCATTTCTGGTGTAAATCCCACCCAGTAGTAGTGTATGAATTTTGTGACATATTTTTGTAATCTCCTTGCTAGTATTTTATTTAAAATTTTTGCAGATGTTAATTCTTGAAATTTGGCATAGTTTTCTTTTTCTGTTTTTGCTCTTCTTAATTTAGGTATCAAAACCATATTTGTATCATAACAGTAATTTGGTAGGGCTCCTCCTTTGCTTATTTTTTCAAATAGATTATATGTAATTGTTCTTTAAATGTTTGATATAATTCATTTGTGAATCCATTGAGTCCTGGAGACTTTTTCTTAATGAGCTCATTGATGACTTGTTTAATTTCTTTTTATAAGATTAGATTATTTATGTCCTCTTCTCTTAATCTGGGCAATTTATATCTAGAAATAACTGATTGGTTTTCCTTAGTGGTATATGATATCCTTACAAAAACTGACCATATATCAGAGCATAAAAACTTAAATGCAGAAAAGCAAAAATATTAAATACATCCTTTTTAGATCATAATGCAACTAATTCCAATATTAAATAAATTATTTGGAATAATAAACAAAGAATGAATTGTACCAAACTTCTTTTATGAAACAAATATGGTGCTGATACCTTAACCAGGAAGAGCAAAAACAGAGAAAGAAAATTACAGACCAATTTCATTAATGAATATGGATACAAAAATCCTAAATAAAATACTAATTAGAATTCAACAACAATATATCACAAAGATTATACATAGTAATTAAGGTTGATTTATGCCAGGAATACAGGAATGGTTTAATATAGGGAAAACTATTAATACAATTCATTATATCAATAGTAAAAATAATAAAAATCATATGTTTATGTATATATCAGTAGATGCAGAAAAAGCTTTTGACAAAATACAACACTCATTCCTATTAAAATAAAAACACTTGAAAGCATAGGTATAAATGGATTTTTCCTTAAAATGATAAGAAGCATCTACCTAAAACTATCAGCAAGCACTTATTTTTAAGGTAGGATAAGAAGCCTTTCCAATAAGATTAGGAATGAAACCATAATGTGCATCATCACCAATATTATTCAATATTGTATTAGAAATGCTAGCAATAGCACCAAGAGAAGAAAAAGAAATCGAAGGAATAAGTATGGGCTAGTTGAAAACAATTTTAACAAAATAGTAGTATATAAGATAAACTTATATAACTAATCAGCATTTCTATATATCACAAAACCCTACAAGAAGAGATAGTAAAAGATATCTCACTTAAAATAACTATAGACAGTATAAAATACTGGGAGTATGTCTGCCAAGACAAACCTGGGAACTATATGAACATAATTATAAAACTGTTTATATAAATAAAGTCAGATTTAAATAGTTGGAGAAATATTGTTCATTGGTAGGCAGAGCCAATACAATAAAATTGTGATTCTACCTAATCTATCTATTCAATGCCATCCCATTTAAATCACCCCAAAATTATTTTATTGAGCTAAAAATACTAGCAAAATTTATTTAGAAGGACAAAAGGCCAAGAATATCAAAGGAATTAATTATTTAAATGTAAAGGAAGGAGATTTAGCATATCATAAGGCACTCAAACTATCTGGTACTGACTAAGAAACAGAAAGGTAGATCTGTGGAACAGCGTGGACATACAATTTATGGTAGTAAATGATTACAGAAACCTTGTGTTTGACAAATGTAAAGATTTAAGCTTTGGCGATTAGAATTCATTATTTGGTTTAAAAAATTGTTGGGAAAACTAGAAAGTAATCTGGAAAAAATTGGGCATAGACCAGCATCTTTCATTGATCAACATGAGGTCAAAATGGATATATGACCTAGATATAAAGGGAAATATAATAAGAAAATTAGGAGAACATAGAACATATTACCTGTCAGACTGATGGATAGAAAAATTTATGAATAAATAAGAGAGTGTATTGTGAGGTGTAAAATGGATAATTTTGGTTACATTAAATTTAAAAGTTTTTTTTACAAATAAAACCAACATACCCAAGATTAGAGGAAAGCATAAAATTAGGGGGGGGGATTTATAGACAATTTCTCAGGTAAAGGTCTCATATCTCAAGTATATAGAGAACTCTGTCGAATTTATAAGAGTATGAGTCATTCCCCAATTGACAAATGGTCAAAAGATATGAACAAGCAGTTTTTTGATGAAGAAATCAAAACTATGTATAGTCATATGAAAAAACTATAAATCATTATTGATTAGAGAAATGAAAATTAAAACAACTTTGAGATATCACATATGCCTATCAGTTGGCTAAAATGATAGAAAGGGAAAATGACAAATATTGGAGGGGATGTGGATAACGTGACACTTAACATACTATTGATGGATCTGTGAACTGAGCTAACTATTTTGGAGAGCAATCTAATCTGGAATTATGCCCAAAGAGTTATAAAATTGTGCATACCCTTTGACCCAACAATACCACTATTAGGTCTGTTTTCCAAGGTGATCAGGAAAAAAGAAAAAGAACTTATATGTTCTAAAATATTCCTAGCAACTCTCTTTATGTTGGCAAAGAACTGGAAATTAAGGGAATGTCCATTAATAGGAGAATGGCTAAACTAGTTGTGGTATATGATTGTGATGGAATACTATGATGCTATAAGAAATGATAAGCTGATTGATTTTAGAAAAAAATGATAAAGACTTGCATGAAAAAATGAAGAGTGAAATGAGCAGAACCCAAGAGAACATTTTATACAGTAATAGTGATATTGTTTGAAGAACAACTGTGAATGACTAAGTTATTTTGAGTATTACTCAAATTGACTACAAAGTACCTATGAAGGTAGATGGTATACACCTCCACAGAAAGAACTGAAAAATAGAAGTATGCATACTATGGTTTCACACACACACACACACACACACATCTGTGACTAATGGTGGTCTTCTCTAGTGTTGGGTGGGCAGGAGGGAGAAAAATAAAAGTGCACAGCAGAGAACAAAAGAAAACTCAAAACGAAGCATAGAAAAACAGGGTAGTTTTGAAAATGACATGTAGTATTTGTTACATAATTTTTCAAAAAAGTAAACAGTATGAAATGGAGATTCATGCAACCTTCTTTTTGTATTGTGCTATGTACATGAAAATGCTTTTTTTTCTTTTTGTATCTAAGTTCAAAATTAATTTAAAAAAATACAGAAAAAAGAATTCTTAAAGGATCTGACTAGCCTTGGCACTCACACCATCAGTAACCTCCTTCTCCTCTTATTGGAGGATGGAATCATGAACTCCTCAATTTTCAGTGAAGGAGTGGAGATAGGATAGGCTGCTTTATGGCCTCTCCTCCTGCCTCACTTCAATCCGATTCACTTGCAAGTCAAGACATCACACTGCTGATATTGTCAGGCCTCTTCAAGAACAAAGGACAAGCAACAGCATTTTCTATCAGACTGAACACATTTTGGATTTGGGGAGTCTCAACTTCTCCAGCTGTACTCATTTTGGATTTCTTTGACTTGTCCACCATATTGCCCCACCCTTAGGCACCTTTTCTTCTGCCTTTTCATATATGTTTCCTGCAGACTAGAGAACTGGCACATATATGGAACTTCTTTGTTGGCTACCTTGTGATTAGGAGCTGCCTTGATCCACTGGCTTCATGACCAGAATTTTCTGTGTTTTGACACTGCCTGACAGAGCATTGTCAAGACTTTTCCTGCATTCCTGTCTGGGGATGAAGTACTCCTTTACTCATAGCATGTGACACCATTTAGTAAGGGGAGAGAGCCTGAGGGCCACTTCTGTCCTTCCCCTTCCTTAAGAAATAGGATTGGTTTTGTCCATTTCCATCATCCTTTTTCCTTCTAGGTTCAGGGCCTCCTGTATCAATGTGGCTCCAGACCTGGAGCCAGAGCCACAGGGATGTAGGAGTCCAGTAATAGGAGCCAGGTGCTACAGCAAATTGACGGTGAAACCTAGGAAGCAAGGGTCTGAGTACACTGGGGTTTTGGACTTATACTTGGTGGAACTAATGTGATAACTGAGTCTAACTGTGAGCCTAATCCCACCCTCTCGCTAGAGAATTGAGTGGCATATAGAAAATAATGCTCCCTATTCCTTCCATTCAGGGAAATGTTTGTATGTTTGTTCTTGCTATATCTTTAAAGATATTTATAGTTACATAGTTTATATATGTAATACATATAAAGTTTTATATATGTGTGTGTGTATCTTTATGAAAACTAATCTGATATTAAGAAACTAAGTAGAACATGGGTGTTAGTCTCTTGGCCCTTAAAAATGGAGGGAAGACAATTGGTTTAGGCTTAAAGAAAGACTCTCTAACCCACTCAGAGTACTAAAAAATGCTGAAGATTTGGGGGTGGGGGAGCATAAAATTAACATATCTGACCCTGAAAGAGTTGGGCCATGTCAGCCATGTTACATGTCAACATAACAAAAGTTATAATACCATACTACTTAAATTAATTTACTTATTCAGTATCATGCCAATCAAACTAACAAATGGTTATTTCATAAATTTAGAAAAAATAATAATGAAATTCACCTGGAGGAACAAATGGTCAAGAATCTTAAGAGAAATAATTTTTAAAACTGGGAAGGAAGGGGATCTAGAAGTATTACCTCTATCCTTAAAAGCAGTAATCTCAAAAAAAATTTTGGCAGTTTGAAAAATAAAGTTCAATCAGTGGAATGGATTAGCAATAAAGCATACAGAAACAAATGAACATGGTAGTATGATATTCAATAAATTCCCAAATTCTAACTACTATTATTAGTATTTACTATTTGACAAAAACTGCTGGGGAAAAAATGGAAAGTAGTTTGGCAGAAATTGGGCATAAGTCAATATCTCACACTACATAACAAAATAAACTTCAAACAGAAAAATGATAGATATAAAAGATCACATTGTAAATAACTTGGAGACTTAGGGAAAAAATGCCTTTCACAACTACGGAGATGGGGAGAGTTCATAGCCAACCAAGGAACAGAAAGGATTACAAAAGATAGAATGGACAATTTTGTTTACATAAAGTTAAAAGGTTTTAGTACAAGTGAAACCAATGTAAGTAAAATGGGAAGAGAAATAGTTAATTGGGGAAAAAAATACCTGATATTTCACTGAGAGGTCTCATATTCAACATATATAAGGGAGTGATTCAAATTTGAAAAAAAACAAACCCAAGAGGAATTCCCTCATATGTAGCTTGTCAAAGAATATGAACAGGATGTTTTCAAAGGAAGAAATCCAAGCTATCAATAGCCATATAGAAAAAGTTCCAAATCATTAATAATTAGATAAATATAAATTAAAGCAATTCTGAGGTTCCATCTCACACTTTATCAGATTGCCAAAAATGATCAAAAAAGGAAAATGACAAATATTAGAAAAGCTACAAGAAAATAGGCACATAATGTAATGTTTGTGGAGCTGTAAATTGGTCCCGCCATTCTGGAAAGCAATTTGGCACTATGTACCAAAAAAAAAAAAAAAATCACAAAGTTGTGCATAGCTGTTGACCCAGCTATACCACCAACCTGCCTAGACATCAAAAAGATCAAAGAAAGAGGAAAAGGACCCATATGTGCAAAAATATTTACACGAGATCTTTTTGATAAAATCAAGACCTGGAAACTAAGGGGATTTAGTTTCCCCGTTATTTGGAGAATAGATGAATGAATTAAGGTATGTGAATATAATGTAATATTTGTGCTATGAGAAATTATAAAGGAGACAGTTTTCAGAAACCTGGGAAGATTTATAGGAACTTATGCTTCTCCCATTCTCATCTGTTTGAGAACCTTTGTTTCTAGCTTCAAACAGTCCATCTGGCATGGGATGAATAAGGTAAGCAGCCAGCCCCAACAAGGAGTGCCACCATTGTTAGTCTTGCTATTCCTTCCCTTTCCAACCTTTATTGCACTTTCTTCATTCTGTAACTTCATCTCTCCATACTTTCTGTTGGTACCAGTTCCTATTGTTGCCTGTGGCATGATCAGGAAGAGGCAAGCAGTGATAAGGGAGTTACCAATGTTTAAAGAAGTTTGATCTGGTGATGTTAGTGAGTGGAATGGGTTAACTAGGGATTAGGGGGAGAGGAGTATGGAGGTAAAGAAACCAGTTAGAAAATTATTCCAATACTTTCATTCCTATCCAGGCTGCATACTGGACTTCCTCTACTATGTCCTGCCTCTTCAACCTGATGCCTCGGTCCATTCATGGAATTCACACATTGGAAGTACCCTCTGCCCTTTCAGCATCTCCCTCTGATGGGATGGAAGTTTCCTCCCAGAACCTCCACTCAAGGAGAGTGCCCAGGCCAACCAAGTGTCATTTCTCTCTGGACTGCATACTGTATGTCTTCTACCTTTTGCCAGGTACCATTGTTTTTGCCCATCTTCAGCTTCCTTTTACTATATTGTCTTTCTCCATTAGAATGTAAGCTCCGTGAGGGCAAGAACTGTCTTTCTACTTTTATTTATATACCCAGAGCTTACTATAGTGTTTGGCACGTAATAAGTGGTTGATAAATGATTGCTGACTGACTATCAAGGGAAAAGGCAAATGAGGTATCCTTATCTTCCCATTCTAGTTGTGGTACTGATTTGCTGGATGGGTTTTGACAGCCTGGTATGGTGAGAAGAGTACTCACTTTAGTTAAAGTCAAAGCACCTGGATTCAAATCCTGCCTTTGATGCTTACAGCATGAATGGTCATAGGAAAGTCATTTAACTTCCTTTGACCTCAGTTTCCTCCTCTATAAAATGATTGTGCTGCACTAGATGGGTTCCCTTTCAATTTTAGATCTATGATCCTTTGTAAATCTGTGGGCCTTTAGGGGTTTGGCTTTCTCATCTGTGACATGGTAGGGTGTATGGTCCATGAGCTAGAACATTTTTGAGGGGCCTGAGTTTCTAGGAGGGCATGAGATTGGAGATTCCCAAAGACTCATGCCTAACAATCATAGTGGTTTCCAGGCACAGTTCTCTCCTCCCTAGAAAGACCCACAGGCCACAGGGAGGGGAGCACTGCTCTCAATGATGCTGGACTTGACTGACTGGTCAACTTCCACTGACTGGGGACTTTTCCTAAAGAAAATGACAACCAGTTATTTTCTCTCTCTGATATGGAGAAAGCAATAGACAATAGGCTCAAACTATTGCTGAAAAGATGTTGGTCAGTCTTTATGTTTTGGCAACAAAGGGGACATGACTGAGGGAGGGAGGTTGGAGATTCTCTATCTTTTAGGAATTCTCTTGATCTGAGGAGAAATCCTGCTGGGAGACAGGAGAATGAATGAGAGTGGCCATGAAGAGTCCTATAAAGGATTCATAGAGATCAGAGGACAATCCCAGGTGCCAATTGTTCCAGTAAGCATGGCGTGAGGGGCGTTGGAAGGAAGCCAGCACTTAATAACTGAGCCCAAACTTATGAATGAATATAAGACTAATGAGCTTCCCTCATCCATGCCACCTCCACATGGAGAAACAGCCTGTTTCCCTGTTTATTGACCGTATGGAGATCATTAATGCCTCCTGACACCAGAGGTCACTCCCCAGGTCAATCCCTGAGCCATTCCTGCAAACTGAGGGGAAATGAACTTCCCAGTGACATATGGCTCAGACCCTTGAGCTTCAGAACCTGGGCAAAACAGGACTCTACCCCACCCCCCACCCCCTGGGAATCAATTCCTACTAAAGCCCAAATGGTAGGACTCCCAAGAACCTGATGCATTTGGAAAGACTGGGGAAGAAGCAGATGGTGTAGTTTTGGTATAGATGAATAAAGGGGGAGAGTCTTGTCTTTTTGCATCCTGTCTAAGAGCATCCCAGCTGATAGACTGATATTAATCCCCTGGCGACTGGCTGGGGTGATGTCTGGTAGCTGCAGCTGCAGTTTACCAGGAGCCAAAGCCTCCCCTTCGTACAGGTGGCGGAGGAAGGCAGAAGCAGGGCCTTGTGGTGGCCATGTGGTCCTTCTCCCTGCTCCCTCCCTGCTCCCTCCCTCTTCCCTTTCTGGTTCCCTTCTCTCTCCCTCCAAATGCCCTGAGGGAATCTCTTTTTCAAAATCACAATATTCTCCCCTTTGACCAGGTTGAATTCAAGATGGCAACCGGGGCGGGTTTTTGGGGACAATAGGAACTGATGATTGGTCCAATACCATAGCCTTCCCCCCCGCCAAGCTGATAGACAGCCACATAAGCCACTCAAAGGCCAAGTCTGGGATGGCACAACCAAGTCGGTTTATTCCACTGCTAATGGGCAGATTATGCTGCCATCAGAACTTTAGGCTGGCTCAGAGCTCCTGCCAGGCCCTAGACTCAAGTGCCTGAGAATGCCCGCGTTGGCAGAACCAGGAAATAATCCAGCAGTCTGGGCTGATGTGCCAGACCTCTCTAACCAGGCCCTGGCTTCCTGGGGCAATGGCTCCTCAATAATGAATGGAGCTGGGAATAAATCCCACACGCCTGGGGAAGAAGGGGAGAAAACAACCAGGAGGAAATCAATGGGATTATAAGGTTAATACCAGAGCAGCCCCGAGTGACAGTTACCAAATAAATGATCTCAGGAGGGCATGGCCAAGGTTAAGTGAAACCCAATAAATAAAAGGGAGCATTCAAAGGAGGAAATGCAGAATGTACAAGGATGGAAGGTGGGGTGGGGCCAGTGTGGGCCAACCTCCAAGTCTCTGCCCTGGAGTTGGGGTGGGGAGAGCTGCCTTTGTGTAGGGGGTGGGGAATTCTCTTCTGGGGTCATTTATCTTTGTGGCTTATTGACACAGGCCCTGTTCTGCTCCTGGCATGGGCCTCCCATTCTTTGTCCAGAAGAAACTTCCAAGGGAATTTTGTTTGGACCAGGAAATGGAGAGAACCAAGGGGAGGGGTGATCTCTGATTCTGGATGGCTGTGGACATGCTGAATTTCAGTTTGTCCCTGTTTCTGCTGATGATAGGATGAGAGGGCCAGTTGGCTCCCAAATCAAAGGGATTGAGGCTAGATAATAGGAGGAACTACCCAAGTATCAGAAAGCTTGACTGGAGCTCTGGAGCAGACTCGTAGCTAGGAATTATTGCTCCTGGGGCAAATTCAGTTGCCTAGGTGGAGAGAGGGATGGCACCAAGGACAGGGAACTCTGGATGTATAGATATACTTGGAGAGGAGTGGTCTGTTCCCTATGTTGTCTTGGCTGCACTCCTGTGTCATAATCTACAGATTCCTACAACCCATTAGGAGGTGACTGAAGCAGGAGGTGACAGGTGAAAGGGGATAAAACTGTCAAGGAAGGCTGGCCTCAGTAGACCAGCACCTTCCCTTGGATAGCCCAAGGTTGGCAGCTAAGAGATGGTCAATCTATGGAGGATATCAGAACAAGGAGGCTTTTAATAAATGCTTGTGGATGAATTGATTGATTGATTGACAGACTGGCCTGGAGAGGAAGCAAGCCCCCTAAGATGTTGACTTTCTAGAATAAAAGGCTAGTTGCCTCCCACTAATGATGGCTCTGCTCTGGAACTGATGGTTAAGGACCCTCAATAGCAATATTTCCTCTAAAAAATTTTAAGAAACTTAAAGCATCTATCTGACTGGAGGCAAGGGGTAGATTAGGTGACTTCTCAAGGCATCAAAGGGGTGAGGTGGGATAACAGACAAGAGCAAAGATTTAGAATCAATAAGACCTGGGTTGGAATCCCATCTCAGACTCTAGCTGTCTGTTCTTGGGAAATGTCATCTCAATTCTCTTATCATCAGTTTTCTCATCTGCAAAATGGGGATAATAACACCTATAGCACTTATTTTACAGGGTTGTTTTTATGATCAAATGAGATAATGAATATGAAGTGTCAATAGTCAATAAAATGTATTAAGCTCCTACTATGTGTCAGGTACCGTGCTAAGATCTGGTGACACACACAAACACATGTGTGTATGTATGTACATATATATAATATACATATATATATAAGATTTTAAAAAGTTTTTCAAACCTTACAGTACAATATGCATGTCAGTATTATTTTCTTTTCCTTTCATTTTCCCTAATTATCATATCCCATTTTTCTCTTCATTTCCTTGGTTGAAATCTAAGGGTTTCATTTCCCTTGCCCATACCTGCATCATAAAAAAAATTCACCAAGTAAAAAACAATAGGTTTTTTCCCCCCTATTAGGCTAACTCTAATCCTAACTCTCCCAATTTCTCACCACTATCTCTATCTCAAAACCTGGGAAGCCCACTTCTGTCTGTTCCTTCATTGGGATCTGCTTAGATAGAATCACTTTTGTCTTTGAGAGGCTTTGGAGAGGATTGGGGAATAATGAGTTCAGTTTTAGAATTAAAATGTTACAGAATATTTCTGAGTTCAAATCTGACCTCAGACATTTGCTATTTGTGTGACCTTGGGCAAGTCACTTAACCCCAATTGCCACCACCCCTCCCCCCAATGTCTATGGAACATCCAGTTGGAGAATCCAATAAGCAGTTGGACTGAAGCTGAAGATCAGCAATGAGGTTAGGGTTGGATACATGTAGCTGAGAATCATCAGTATAAAGATGATTGAATCCCTTGGAGCTATGGAGATCCCCAAGTGAAACTGTATAGAGAGAGAAGAAGAGAGAACCCAGGGAACCTCATGGGACACTTGTGGTCAGTGGACATTACCTGGACAATGATTCAGGAAAAAGAGACTGAGAAGGAATCAGCAGACAGCTGGGAGAAGAACCAGGAGAGCGTTCCAGATGTTTCAAAACCTGGAGAAAAGAGAGTATCAAGGTGATGCACAGTGTCCAAGGCTGCAGAGAGGTCAAGAAGGACAAAGTTGGAGAAAAGACCATTAGACTGCTAAATAAGAAAGTGCTGCTACCTTTGGAGAGAGGAGTTGTGGTTGAATGATGAGATCAGAAGGCAATCTGTATAGAAAAATATCAGAGCCATGCTGACTGGGACTTTCTGCAGACTCCCTCACATGTGGACTCCATCTTCTGTGTCTGGAATACATTCCAGCCTCACCTCCACTTCCAAGAATGCCCTGCATCCTTCAGGATTCTGCTCAAGTACCATCTTTTGCATGAAGACTTTCTTAACCCTCTTCCCTGACTATTGGTGTCCCTCTCCCTATCTACTCCCTCGCCTTATAGAATGTAAGCTTCTTGGGGGCAGGTATTATTATTTTTTTTTTTGTATTTCAATTCCCATGGTCTAGATGTTTACTAAATGTTTATGAATGGATTAATTGATAAAATCACAGATTTTCCTTTATTCCTGTATCAACTAAAACCAGCCTATTCATGTGTTTGCCTTGGGTTCTTTTTTTTTTAGAGGGAGGAAGGCAGGGTAATCAGGCGTTAAGTGACTTGGCCAAGGTCACACAACTAGTATGTGTTAAGTATCTGAGGCCTTATTTGAACTTAGGTCCTCCTGACTTCAGGGTTGGTGCTCTGTTCACTCTGCCACCTAGCTGCCCCTACCTTGAATTCTTTTTACAGTGACCATTCCAATGCAACAATGAGGGTGACTAATAATTCATTGTAGTTCAATTGTGTCTGACTCTTTTATGACCCTGTGGATCATAATGTCCATGTAATTTTCTTGGCAAAGATATTGGAGTGGTTTGCCATTTCCTTCTCCAGTGGATTAAGGCAAGCATAGGTTAAGTGACTTGCCCAGGGTCAAAGAGCTAGAAAGTCTTTGAGGGCAAATTTGAACTCAGGTCTTCCTGACTCCAGGCCTGGCTCTCTATCCCTTGCTGTGTAGCTGGTAATAGGAAGTACTGATGAAAATCCCTTGGGCATATAACACTAAACTTATAACTGTCTCAGGAATCAGCTGGGATAGTCTGTAGCCATCAGAAAGGTGAGATGTTAGGAAAAATGTCATCCTTTCTTTCTTCCCTCCCTTCTTTCCTCCCTCCCTCCCTTCCTTTCCTTTCTTCCCTCCTTTTCTTCCCTCCCCCTTTCCCCTTTCCCTCCTCTCTTTCTGCTCCCTCCCTCCTTTCCCTCTGTTTGCTCCCTCTCTCCTCTCGTATTCCTTCCTCTGGCCATCCTTCTAGTTTTAGGGAGGACAAACAGTCTGTATTTCAATGAATTGTCAGTTTTGAACTATGGAATCACAGATTATAAGATCTGAAAGAGATAATCTATTCTAATGGTACCAACCAAACATATACATACCCCCCATGGGTTACAAGGAGCTTGGGGGGGAGAGTGGGGGATACAGGGGATATTTTTATTTTATTTTTTAAAAGTTATCTAAAATCAATAAAGTTACTTTTGATTTACCTTTGGAGGAGCATTATCCCATTCTTATTAAACATGCTCACAAACACACTAATTGTACCTATACATTAATCTATACTTATATGTTGAGAAAAGACAATTAGACTGGTAATTAATAGAGTGTTAGTACCTTTGGAGAGAGGAGTTTTGGTTGAATGATGAAATCAGAAGTCAATCTATATAGAGAAACTATATAGAGACACATATACATTAATCTTTGTTGTGTTTCTTATGTGCATTTGCTTGTTAAATTCTAGACTTTCTTCCCTTTTTCACTAAACAGGAAATAGGGGAAGGTTTACTGAAAACCAAGGGTTACAGGAATCAAAAAAGGTTAGGAACTCCTGATCTGGTCCAAACAATGTTCACATTTCACATATGAGGAAACTGAGGGCTAGTGAGGGGAAGTTACTTACCCAAGATTACACAGCATGCTAACAGAGTTGAGATTAGAACCCAGATCTCTAGATTTCCAATCCAGTGCTCCCTTAATTAACCAGTAAACATTTATTAAGTGCCATTAAATTCCAGGCACTATGCTAAGTACCTAGGATACAAATACAAAATGGAAAGGGACTAATATTCCATGGGGAAGCTTCCAGCACCATCCACAGAAAAGTAAAATCAAGGACAAGTGTTAAGTCATTTGGGAAGATCACAAATTGTAGAAGACAGTAAATATGTTTTGGAAGAAACACAGACAATATAAGTGACTGGGTTTCAATTCCAGCTTTGCCATTTAGTACCTAGGTGATCTTGGACAAAGCTCTGAGCTGCTCTGGGCCTCAATTTCCTTATCTGTAAAATAAGGAGTTTTAACTAGATGGTCTTAAAGCTCTCTTTCAGATCTAAATCTGTGGTCCTATATGATCTTGTGAAGGAAAGGACACCTGAGCTTGGCCTTTAAGTGAGTTAGAGGTTTCCAGAGGCAGAGATGAGGTGGGAAGGGAAGTACAGCATAGTAGAGAAAGACCAAATACCTGGGGTCAAGCACTGGTTACAAGTGTGATCTTGGGCAAATATTAACCCTGTCAAGCCTTAGTTTCCTCATCTATTTTTACAGATGATAAGGATGTGGGATTACATGACTTCTTCAATACTTTCTGGCTCTATATCTGTAATCCTAACATCTATGATTTTATGAAAGCCTTCTAGACATGGAGAACAGAGAGATGGAACGTTCTATGTATACAACACAGTAATCCAGTTTGACTGGAGTGTATGTGGGGTAGAGGAAAGATCCTGGAGCAGGGTTGTGTGTAGGGCTTCAAATGTCAAAGAGATGAGTTTGTGCTGTTATCTGAGAGAAGATAGCGAGACACTGAAGCTCCCTGATCAGGGGAGGGACATGGACAGACATTTTCTTAAGGAATATCACTTTGGCAACTGTGTGGAGGATGAACTGGACAGAGGAGAGACTGGTGGCAGGGAGATGTGTTCCAGGCTGCTGGAGATCATTCACAAAGTGGACTATTAGAGAAGGTAGCTAATTAAGTGTAGCTGATCCCTAGGTTTACAAAGAGCTTATGCAAAGTGAACGCAAATCATCTCACATTTTCAGATGAGGAAACTGCTAGATGAGCAAAGCTAAATCACTTGCCTAAACTCATGTGAGACTTGAAAGCCATTCCCCCACTCTGCCACCTATATGGTGGTCTTTCTGATATATGAGACTCCTAAGTGCCCAGCCTTCTTGAATGCCTCAGGATAAGCTCATTTCCCTGGCTCAACTCTGGGAAAGCTGATGAGACCATCAACCACTCTGCCTCTCCAGGCCTTCAGATACTTCATTCCTCATATTCCTGTGTTGGGACCTCCTGGGTTAAGTGTGGGTGCCTAAGGTGAAAAGCAAGAAGGGAAGTTAGGGGTTTGAGAAGTCAGAAGTGAGAGAACAGTAGCTGAGAGAGGAAGGGGAAGCACCCAACAGAATTAGTAGATGCCCTTCCTTCCAAAATTTCTACATTATCTTCCCAAGCATGGAAAAATCATATCCAGCAGTCCTTCTAAACAAGACCTCCCCCTCCACCATGCCTTGCTCTCACTGCCCCCCCCCCCTCCAGGTGAGCCCAGCAGGACATAAGCTAGGGAGTCTGGAGCAGATTGGGGGCAGCTGGGTAATCATGAGCCCCAGTGGGAGGCAGCAAGTTTCTTGCCCTCACTACTCCCTCCCATGGGGACTTATGGTGGATTTCAAAGCTCTGATCAGAGCACATATGTAGTACTCTCAAGACTGGTCAGGCAATTAGGAATTCTGGTTTTCAGAATTCCAGAGAATGTTCATTCTTGAACTTTAGACTTTGTTCTGTCTGTCTCTCTCCCTCCCTCCCTTCTTTTTCTTCCTCCCTCCTTTCTCCTCTTTCTGGATCTCTCTCTCTCATTCGTCTCTTTCATGTCTCTTTCTCCCTCTCTCATCTCCTCCCCATGACACACAAATACTTCTATAAAGAACAGCAAACTCATTCATGTATACTTCATCTTCCCATTCCCCAGTAATTCCCTAACTTGCTCATTTTGTGCTAAAGCAAAAAAAAAAAATACCAAATCAAGACTTCCTTTCTTTATGCCATGGCATGCTTGGGACAGCAGGTGTATATTTCATACTTTTCTGTGCCCCTCAGCTTCAGGCATCTGAACCTCATTCTTCTTCCAGCTCCTCTCTATATATCTTTCCTCTCTTCCCACAATTCCTATCCATTTCTTATATTATAGTCCCTATCTCCTTTGGGGTTGTTATTGAAGGTATAGGTTTAATTAGTTGACTGGTTAGTTGGCTGATTAATGGTAAAATAATTAGCTAGGAAGTGGCATAGTTAGCAGAAGCCCTGCCTAGTATTTGAGGTTAGCTGATGGGTTGGTTGAGGATCTTTTGGGCATCTAGGCTTTATGCCATAGGTTGGGACAAGGGCTCCCTCTCCCCTTCTCCTCCTTTTCATTTCACCTCTCACACACCACCACCCTAACCAACACTTTAAGAAGAAAATAATGCCAGCTGGGTCTTTATCCTTTATCTACAGTAACAGTGTAGGGAACTTAATATGACACTGATCTGGAGTCACAAGTCCTGGATTATAGTCTCAGTTCTGCCACTAACTTGCTGTGTGATGAACATTACTGCCCCTTTCTGAGTTCAAATTTCTTGTCCTTTCTACAGTAAAAATAAAAGCATTCAGGGGACAGTTATGTGGTGTAGTGAATAGAGCCTCGACCCTGGAGTTAGGAGGACCTGAGTTCAAATCTGGCCTCAGACACTTGACACGCTTACTAGCTGTGTGACCTTGGGCAAGTCACTTAACCCCAATTGCCTTGCCTTCTCCCCTCAAAAAAAAATAAAAAAAAACAAAATAAAATCATTCATTATACCCTGATGTCCTTTCCAAACCACTGTTTTCCCCCAGTTCCAGAGTGGGAATACTCTAACCTCCAGAAAAAGAAAAAAAAGTCACAACCCTACACTCCCAGGAAGATCAATCACCCCTTTCATAACTTCTAGGCAGCTCTTCCTAGGGTCTGGCCTAAATCTGTCATCCTGTCATACCAAGAAGGCTTCACTTGTCTCAAAATTTGTGAAATGGGAGAAAGATCACTCAGGTTCATACATGATACACCATCATAGGATTCTTTTTCTGAATGGTGAGAGAAAGAGAGACAGAGAAAGAGACAGAGAGAGGGAGGGAGGGAGGGAGGAAGAGGGAGAGGGAGAGAACGAGAACTGGAAAAGTTGAGCCCTGGATATGTGAGGCCCCAGTGAGTGTCACCAAGGGGACACACTGCCTTCCCATCTTGAGTCAAGCATAGTAGCTCTGAGGCATATGGGATTATTCTCTGCCAGATTTGGGGTCCTCTAAAATGGTTGTTCTCCTTCTCCTCAACAATTAGGGAAAAGATACTGCTTCTCCCTTACCTCAGCTGGTATCCTTGGGCTTCCTAGGAATGGAGACAGGAAGGAGGATGGGGCTGGGACACTGGTGCTGTTCTGGGGAAGTGAGGAGTGTTTTACACTGCTGGCTCATTTCTTAGTCTGTTCCTTAGCCTCATTACAGGCAGGAAACTGATTCTGCTGTGAGGTGGCGTTCTAGCCCCTTTTCCAAGGGAAGATTAGTAAGGACTAAAGGACTAAAGATACAACGTGGGTAAGCAGAAAGAGAAAGACAAAGAAGGCTAGCAGAAATATTCTTATAGATCTTCCCTAAGCATGACTCCATGAACGGAATCTAATGGTGATGAAAAAGAAATTTTGAATCATGTGGATTGGTGGTGGTGGTGATGGTGAGTTTGCAATGATTTTAAATATAGCAAAAAAGGGTCAGCAGACCCAAATTTGTTCAGACTCCAGAAGAGTTAAAGTCTCATGCAAAAATGAATACTAACAATAAATACCTGGCATTTCTAGAAAGCTTTAAGACTCAAAACACACTTTACAACTCCATCTCATTGGAGCATCATAACAAACCCTTAAGGGAGATGTTATCATTTTTACCCCCATTTTATAGATGAGAAAACTGTAGTTTAGAACAATTTGATGACTTGTCTAGGGACTCATAGGTAGTTAGTGTCAGAGACAAAATGCAGAGGGTAAAAAAAATCCAAAAAACCATTTATGCCTCAGTGGCCAGGGAGAGGTTTGGAGAGAGATCTGGGAGGGAAGGACTGAAAGAATTCCCCCAGAAAATAGAACACCCCTCCCATGTAAAAGGTAGCAGTTGTAGGCCTCTAGGTTAGTTTTCCCTCCATGAATGCTTCTCCCCCTTCTCACTCCAGCCCCGCCCCCAACAGCTTGTACTTGGATAATTGTTGATAATTGTTCATTCTGGGAAGTGGAGAAAGAAAAGCAGGATTTCGCTTAGAGGCCCAGAAAACTCTGGGTCATTCTTCACTAAGTATTATACCAAGTTTTTTTGCAGCAACAATCCAGATGTGTGTGTGTGTGTGGGGAGTTGTTTTGGGGGGGAGGGTGTCGGGTGGCCTGGATAATCCAATGTCTGGTTCCTGTTTATTCTCCTGTCTTTTCTGAATGCTCCTTGCTCCATTTTACACATAGGAAGTCTGTAGTCCAGAGAGGTAATTGCTGAGGAGTAGAATTCAAATTCTTGGTCCCTCTCTCAGTCCAGGAACTCTGACTCCAGCTAGGACAGGGTATTCTGAGCCTTGATGCCTAGAACCCCAGACTCCCCCAGTTTGATTACTGAGAGTTCCCTCCTTTCCTAAAGTTTTTGTCTTGGAAAAGGCAGGTGGAAACCTCTATCCAGGCCCCCAGCAATCTTGCTGATCTTCCAAACTGGATCTGCTGGGGATAGGGAGAGGGGCAATGTAATCCAGCTTTGGTGGGGAGGAGAAGGGAGCCTCAGAGAGTCTCACAGCAGGGCAGCAGCAAGCAGGGCTTCCAGAATGTTTCTTCCAGGAGTTGGAAACAATGAGGTCCCCGACCCAGAAGCAGTCATACAAGCCTACTTCACTTATGGGCTCAGCTCCTTTCAGGCCAAGCGGGATCCAGTTGCCTAGAGAGGGGAGTTCCGGAGAAGAAAACTGAAAAGAGAATTGTCACCAAACAGCAACTGGCTTTGGAAATCCAACTTTCTGGTGGTATTCTAAAGACTTAGGTTAACAGGAAGAAAGGGTGAGAGAAAGAGGGGGGAGAGGGAGAGAGAGAGAGAGAGAGAGAGAGAGAGAGAGAGAGAGAGAGAGAGAGAGAGAGAGAGAGAGAGAGAGAGAAAAGAAAGGAAGAAAGAAAGGTAGGAAGGAAAGAAGGAAGAAAGAGAAAGAAAGAAGCTAAGAAAGAAAGAATACCAAGTACCAAGAAGGGAGGAAAAGAAAGTAGGAGGGAGGGAACATGTAGGAAGGAAGAGATGGAGCTAGGAGGAAAGAAAATAGAAGTAGAGAGAAAAAGTTAAGGAAACAGAGATATTGACAGTTTTGGGGGAGAAAAAAATAGATGTAGGGCAATGAAGGGAGTTTGAACCGTCTGTGCTGATTTATGGAGAGTGGAACACAGCACTGAGAAGTGGGGGAAGAGAAGGAGCGTTCTGGTGAGAAACTATTATAGACCTGTCCGAATGGGAATGTGGCCCTCGGAAAACCTTGGCATTAGAGGGGTCAGCCTTGAGGAGGCTCCCCAACCCTGGTTGGGGCGAGAGGGTCCCAATGGCCACCAGCGCGGCAGAAGTGGAGGCATTGGAGGCTTCCGAGTAGCCCGGCCGGGCCCCTCCAGCCTACAGGCTGCTCTATCCCAGCCCGACTGCGCCTAACCTCATTCCCTGCTCTCCAGAGGCTGCGGAATCTCCCTACTCGGCTTTGGGAATCGGGGCCGATCCTGACCTCAACCAGACCCTCCCTTGACCTCTTTTCTGCTTCCAGACTGACTGTTCTCCTATGAAGATTCTCCCAGCGCCCCAAAGCAAACCTGAGACAAGAGCCACTTGGCCTTCTCACTCTGTTCTTCTGGACGTCGGATGGGTTGGCTGGGACAGTAGGAGGTGAGCCTCGGTTCCCGGCGCTGGTCTCGGAGGCCTTCTCCTCTCCTCCTCGGCCCACCCAGCCACTGCCGGGACAAACGGAGTTCCGGTGGAAGGAACAGGAGGCTCGATGTTCGCTCCTCTGCTGGGCCTGATCGGGACCCAGTGGGGTGGACCGGAGGCGGAGGTGTAGGGGTGGAGGTGGGGTGGGGTAGGCGGGAAGAGGAGAGGGACTCAGAGAGGGCGGAGTAACATCCTTGCTCCTTGCGGTGACCCCGAACCGGGAGCCCCTAACTCCGAGAAGGCCAACTGTCCCAATCTTTCGCACCGTGGCCCAGAGCAGAGAAGGAACACCCTCACATGACTCGAAGCTCCAGCCCGGCTCTAGGAGACAGTGAAGGAATGGGATTTAGGCCTCAATCTGGTCCTCTCAGTCTTTATTCTTATTAGTCACTTCTTAGCTCAGCTTCTTCCCACCTAACCTTCTGTCCATCCTCCTTTCCCAGTACCCAAACTCTTTCCTCAACTTCCCAGTCTTCTCTTCACGGCTTTGGCCTCCCCTTCACTCAGGCCTTCCAACTGTTGTCTGCTCTCCTGCCTGGAGCCTTCACCCGATGCAGACTCTAACCGAGTGTGAACAGTACCAAGAGCCCTACAGATGCCGCTGGCAAGTTGGGGGTCTACCTCACTCTTTTTTTCTTCCTTCCTTCCTTCCTTCCTTCCTTCCTTCCTTCCTTCCTTCCTTCCTTCCTTCCTTCCTTCCTTCCTTCCTTCCTTCCTTCCTTCCTTTCTCCCGCTCTTTCTCTCTTTCTTTCTCCCTTTCTTTCTCTCTTTCCTTCCTTCTTTCTTTCTCTCTTTCTTCTTTCCTTCCTTCCTTCTTTCCTTCCTTTCTTTCTTTCCTCTTTTCTTTCTCTGCCCAATTCTTTTTTCTCTTATTTTTCTTTTTTTCTCTTTTCATTCTGATTTCCTCCCTTACTCTTCCAGCTTTCTTCGTCTTTTCTCTGTCTTTTTTTTTAATCCAACAAAACATTCAATTCAGAGGCAATTTAGTCTGTCTAACACAACTCCAAAATAACTGGAGAGAAAGAAGTCCTTGGATCTGGACTGAAATTAGGAACTCAAGATAGAAAGTAGGTACAGGTCTGAGGGTGGTGCCCCAAGTAAAGAGCAACCCGACTTCTGAGTCTTCCTCAGACAAAGGCTTATTAGAAGAAAAGGGGAGAGGGAAACTGCCTCCTTTCTTCCTCCCAACCATTTCAGAGAATCAGGGAGCTCTTGTCCTTAGCACCTTCTCTTCCTGCCTTCAGTTCCTCCAGTGCTGGTCCCCCTGCCAGATGTGATGTGACCATGAAGGACCCTACGTAAACACACATTATTAAGTGAGTAGTCTTCTTGGCACAATGGAGTCAAAATTAGGGCTTTATAGACAGAAATGACTCCTTTAGACAGAAGTCTGAGCCCTCAATAGGGAATCACTGGGGTGCCAAGCATAGCTGGGTCTTCAGTTTTATTTAAGGTGTTCAGATAATTGATCTGCCAGAATGAGCCCATGGGAAAGGAAGTAGTCAGACTACCTTTTATTTACAGACAGCAGAGCCTCAGAAGTTTCATGGACTCAGGGTACTTGCCCAAAATTTAAATAGGAATCCTAGGCTGGGCTACTCTTTCTGGTGATGCTGTTTGTGGTCATGTACCCAGGACAGATATGTGTAACAGGGAAAGAGAGAGTTCCCCCCTAGGGTCAGTGTAAACACATGTGTGAACCAGGGAGCAAATAAACAGGTAAGGCTTTAAATGTGTGTATAAGATTGTGTATGTCAATGACTGCAAGTATAAATATGTGTGGTTATTGGGCTGTGGGTGTGGTTTGTGTTGTGTTCTTTAGTAAATGTGTGTACTTGTGAGTATGTCTCCATGCCAGTTCCTTGCTTCTGTAGGTGAGCATCTCTGTGTTTAGATGTCTGTGGGTTTGAGGAGGTAAGAAGGCCTCTGCCCAAGTTCAGCCTTGGCTAAACTTATACAGGTTCTCCCGAGTCTTTCTGTCTGACAGTCAGTGTGTCCTGGCCGGTTTCTCCCTTCCCGCCTTCATAATCTAAACCATGCGGATTCCTCAGTCCCTTCCTAGCCCAGAGGGGCCGAATGCCGGCCCAGCCCCAAGTGCTAGAGCTGGAGGGCTGCTAGCCTCCCTCAGCTTAGAGTATTGGGGTGTCGGGAGAGTAGATAGGAGTGGGGTGCAGGGGGAGCTTGTCCCCCACCTCCACCCCAGCGGGATGGCGGGAGCAGTCCTGATTGACAGTAGCAACGTCAGCGCCTGAGGGGGGGGCCGGGCCGGGCCTCCGCCGGGCCGGGGGTGGGAGGGAGTGAAGGAGGGAGGGAGGGAGTGAAGGAAGGAGGGAGGGAGAGAGGGAGGGGAGGCCCAGCCCCAAACCTCAGCTTGCAAAGGAGATCAAGGGCCGGACTCCAGAACTGGGATGTGTCGGGCCCTGAGGGTGAGGCGGGTGGCTGGACACTGACCCAGTCGGCTCTGAGCCCCCAACCTCTGTAGCCTCCATCCCCAGAACGCGTGAGTCTTCTTCTTCCCGGACCCCGGACCCCTAGGTCCCCCGGGCCGCAGGAGCCTCCGGATGCGGCAGCCCGGCTAGCCCGAGCCCAGCCAGGGTAAGTGTCTGTGGCTCGAGGGATGGGGAGCACTTGGAGGAGCCGATGACTGGGGACCATAGAGGAAAGGGTCCCGGCTCCTCCGAACCAGCGCCAGCTTTGCGAGGGGTGGGGGGAGTAGGAAACTGAGAGTGGAATTAAATCAGGGAACTGGGGATAGAAACACCGATCTATGACAGTAGCAGGATGGGGAAGGCATACAGAAAAAAAAATATATGAATAACGGAACAGCTTAGGAAAAGAGCTAGGGCAGAACCACAGTGCATGGAGGTAGAATAACGGGTATGAAACATGGTCCTGAGGCTTTGGGAAAACAGTAAAGACTAGCGTTCAAATAGTGAGCCAAAGTATTAGTGTTACTTCTCCAAATAGAGATGAGGAACGAATTATGTAAGATGGAATCAACTAGAATCAAAACGGTTAAAAAGGCAACACCATCGGAGCGTGATTAGCCACCTTTGTCCAAGTCATGATGGCGATTTAAATGGGACTCCCCAGACCCAGGAACTTTTCACCCTCACCTAGGTTTGCACACCGTCCAGAGCTCTGAGAGTCGGTGAGGTTCTAAACATTAGTACGTTTTTGAGAGTGATTGGGAATCTGCAACTGACAAGGCGACAGTAGCCTAAATAAGTCAAGTAGCTCCCGGACTGCTCTTTATAACTACTTTAATAACATTATAAATTATCCTAAAGTAGCTTAGAATTATCGAGGCAACGTGACTGATAGCAGCCCAGGTACTAAGAGCGACAGTAACATTATTCATGACTGAAGAAATAACTAGAACGTGGATTGTGGAGACATTGACAAAGACCAGCGAAGCAGTAGCCACAGAGTTGAAAATGGTAAAGTACCAGAAATGATCGACCTGGTGCTATAATAATGACGATGAGAGAAGAAAGATACAGTAAGAACCCGGGAAGTATGTTTTAGATATCAGATTGCCTGAGATAACCAGAATACCATAGCCCTAGTCATGACAAGCAAGGCATAAAAAAATAAAAATAAGTAAAAACCCTATTACGAATAACGGTACTCAGCTGAAAATCAGGGTTAAATGCAGGAGACAAATAGCACCTAAGGATTTTTTTTTTAAAAAGGTAAACAGTAAAATGTTAACTGAACCCACCAATTGAAATCGGGAAAGACAGAGCTAAAGGGTAGGAAAAAAGATGAATAATGCTATAGATCTGGGATTGCTTGAACTGCAGTAATCAGAGCAACGAGAAAAAATTTGCTAAGTACAGTAAACCAACCAATTATAGGTCTTCTAAATGGTAGGAGCAGTGAAGGTCTTTCTGTAATGTGGTTCATGACCCAAAAATGACAATAACTGTATTAAAAATATTCTTAAGGAAAGGGAGGGTTAAGAATTTTAATTCAACATATTAGGAAGGAGAGCAAATGTCTCAATAATCAAATTAAAGAAGAGCTGCGATGGTTATGACATCATAAATGTAGATTTTTTTAAAAAAGAAAGCAGGAAAGGGAAGAAGGGGGAAAGAAAGGAAAGGAGAGAGAAGTAATAGAGAGAAAGAAAGGAGAAATAAGAAAGGAGTCAAAAGAGAGAACCGGGACCAGATTACCGGAATACATTAAAAACCGAAGAAATTGAAGGAATTGTTTCGGATTTGCCCACCCTAACCCAGCTGGATGGCTGCAAGCTTGCCCGGGGCTGGGAGACCCTCGTCTAAGCTACCGCATCGCAAAGGTGAGAGAACTGACGGAAATGGAGGTTGGGATGCTGCGGAGGGAGGGTCATCTTCGAGTACGCCGGAACAGCCGCAATTTTGACAGCAAGACCAGAAAAGGAGAACTGCCTCAAAGCCGGGAGAAGCCGAACACGAACCGGGAAGAAGGGAATCCTAGCCTTCAAAGGAGCGAGGAAAGGCTCGCGGACGGCAGTAACCCAAAGTTCTCCAGTGGCCACTGTGAACGCAGTAACATCACGAAGGGCCGGCTAGGATGGAGCTGTTGTGACTTGGGTCACTTTAGCACTGGAACGATATTAACTGAAGGACAGCTGGGATCGCCAGTCACGGGCTAAG
Organism: Petaurus breviceps papuanus; assembly: GCF_028583685.1. Classification (NCBI taxonomy): domain Eukaryota; kingdom Metazoa; phylum Chordata; class Mammalia; order Diprotodontia; family Petauridae; genus Petaurus; species Petaurus breviceps. The sequence goes on along the minus strand of NW_027187398.1, from coordinate 2,565,042 downwards.
GACGGCTGAAGTAGCCGTGGTACTTGGCTATCCGCACCCCCCACTTCCCACCCCGTCAACGCCCAGGACGACAAAGGTTGGAAGGCTCGGCGATCCCCATCGGCCTTAACCAGTACCTGGTTAAACCTAGCGGCCACACTACCGCTCAGGCAGAGGCCTCTTCCCAGGTGAAATGGACCCGCTACCTGCTTTCCTCACTTCTCACCTCCAAGCCTCCTTGCCATAGACTTGGAAATCAGGCCCTTCCGTGCTCAGTCCTGAGCTGCCCTGGGCTACTTGACCTCCAGGCGGGCTTCTGGAGCAGGAAAGGCAGCGCTGAGGGCCAAGGATGCTTACCTGGGGGACATGGAGAGAAAGCCGAGAAGGGGCTGCCCCTAGGGGCACAGGACCCAGTCCAGGCGGTCGGTGCCTAAAGATCCAGAGGAAGGCCTGAGTCTGGCTGGCGCCCTGGGCTCTGAATGGGGGAGGACTGGCACTCTGCACAGCTCGAGCGGGAGCGGGCCTGGTGGGGTTCCTCTGGAGTCAGGGGGCAGCCTGGCTTTGTACATCTCTGGGGGTGTCTGGGGCTGGCTGGTACTGTGTTTTGGAGGAGGGGGTGTTTGGATTTTCATCCCTGCATATTCCTAGGGAAAATGTAACAGACTAGGACCCCAGTGATTGTACAATGGAGCCTCTGCGGAGCGCAGCCTTTGGCCCTTTTCTGGCGTTCTTTCTGTGCCCCGGCGGAGGGTCTCCTCGCTCGCTCTCCACTTGCCAGAGATAAGGTTAGGCTTACCAGGACCAGCTGGGGCTATAGGACCTCCTCCTTGATTTTTGCCAGCCGCAGGACTCCGAAGCACTGAGAGGGGAAGCTGTTGGGTAAGGGCACCAGGGCCTCCCTCTCTGGCTTGGCCCTATAGCAGCGGGGCCTGCTGGAGGGAGGACGGGGCAGCAGAGTAGGAAGGGCTCTGGCCAGCCCAGGTAATTGGATGGAGAAAGGGAAATGATTCGCTTTTACATTTTTCAAAATTTATTTTTAATTTCAAGATTGAGACAAGTCAAGGGGCAGGGGTATCGTGGAGACCCTCCGAAAGTCTAGGACACTCTGTGTGTTTCCGCATTTCCGTCATCATTTCTCTATGGTCTGCGTCTGAGTGTCTGTGTGTCTGTCTGTCTGTCAGCGCTTATCTTTATGGGCTTTTCCCAGCCCCTGGCTTCGGCCGGCTTTTATCTCTTCGGTTGCACTTGGCTTGTTTATACTCAGAAGGCCTAGGGGGTGCGGGGCTGGGGGCGGGGAGCCGCCCCAGGCAGAGAGAACTGGAGAAGAGTCCCAGCGTGGAGAGGAGATGCTAGCGGTGGGGGAGGGCAGGGAAGAAAGCAAAAGATGAGGATGGAGGGAGGACAACAGAGAAGAAACAGAGGGACAGAAAATTAGGGGACAGGAGAAAAGGGGGAAGAGCTAAGCTAAGAATGGAATAAAAACAAATAGGGAGGAAATAGAGATTAGTCTAGGGCTGATGAAGGAGAGATTTGTAGGTTTCTTCAGTCCGTTGGTATTGGAGGGGTGAGGCTGGGTGATGAAGGCAGGGATACTCACAGGTGGGGAAGTTGGGATGGATCCAAGACCTCTAAGTAAATTAGCCCATGAGTGTCAGGATGGCAGTGCTTTAAGAGCAGAAAAGTGGGATTCTGAGACCTATGGCCCTGGTTTACTCCTCTTCCCAGATGCTTCCAGTCCCTAATTATTACACTGAGGTGGGATACTCCCATCCCTTAGCTGAAAACATAGGGACCTCTCAGTTTTGGGGTGTAATTGTGTGTGTGAGTCCTATGTAAAGGTGTCTGTACAGTAGTAACGTGTGTGCAGAGATTCTGAAAGCTTAGGCACGGAAGTTGGGCTTGGATTAAACTAAAATTAAAATATACAATTTTGAAATAAGTGAGGGCAGCATGGAAGTTGGTGTCTCTAAAATAGGTTCTTCTCATTTCACCCAGTTATTGGGAGAATCCTCCATCTCCACAGTCCAAGCAAAAGACAGGAGAGGCTTTTAACTGGGTCATTCAGGTCAAACCACTGGGTATTGTTTAGTTGGGCCCAAGGATATGAAATGCTTTTATCTGGGCCTATGTTGTGGAGGTCCAGTTTAGCCCAGTCTGCTAAAGCTGTCAATGGCTGGTTGTGGTGTTTTACTGGAAAATGAAATTGAAATATAGGTTTCCCATTTCTGTTTGCAAAGTGGACCCTTCAGTTTCTGAAGTCATTTCTCCTCAACCTTGAAGAACTGTCTCTGGTTAGAGTTGCTTGCCTGTGCCACACTCCCTCAGTGCAGGCCACAGTACACTTAAGATTTGGAGTCAGAGAAATCAGGGCTGCTGGTGGTAGTGCCTCAGTCTGGGTCAGGATCACAACTGACAAGTGATAGAAGAGGATGGAGCTGGGTACCAGAGATGGGACTAGGACTAGAGCGGACACAGAAACACTGAGAAAGATAAGGCATATGGGGAGCTGACGAAAGCTAGGGATAGAGCTGGGGATGTAGACACCCAGATGCTGAACAGAGCGCATGCACACATATCCAGGGTGAGGTGGGACAGGAGAGGAGGGGCTCTGGATTGCCACATGAGCTAGAGGGCAGCTCCCTGCAGGTGCTGCCAGGCTCCTATACTACCAGTGCCCAGACATCAGGTTCTGTCACAGTTCACCCCCCCCCCCCCCCACTCTCAAGTCACATTCTGCTCTCTGTGTCTGTATATGCCCCACAGGAGATGCTTCAGGACAAGGGCCTTTCTGAGAGTGAAGAGGGCTTCCGAGCCCCAGCCCCTGCACATGGAGAGCAGGCCTCAGCTCCAGAGCCAGCTTTGGGTGGACAGGGCCTTACTGGTACTCCCCTCAGCAGCCCCCAGAGCCAAGATGCTGAGCAGGTAGGAATTGGGG